>NC_133374.1:43847196-43989257 GCF_049309525.1 Garra rufa | reverse complement strand
AAGCTCAAATGCCCCCTATGTCCTTCAAATGTTACCCACCTGAGGCTTCACCTTATATCCCAACACAACATGCAAAACAATCAGGAGAGGCAAATAATACTGCGCTTGGCCAGGGGGCGGGTCAAGCTCAAGGACGTCAGATGTCCTGAATGTGGAATTAACTATGTGGACATTCATAGGCATTTTGATTTATACCATAGGGAACTCACAGTAAGTCTTATCTCAAAATAGCCTGCCTGTTGTAGATTTATATTTAGATACATCTTTTAAGAAAATGTGTTTCTTTTAGGCCAAACAGGTGAAGACTCATTTAAAGATGTTAAAATTGAAGGTCAGTGTAGACCATTTAAAAAAGCTGCTAAGCCTAAACCCATCAATCCCAATGGTGTCCCAGCTATTTGTGGGTGAGCTGCAGCCTCCTATGGACCAGGTTGCACTCCCTCAGCTGCAGCCTCCCCAGCTGCAGCCTCCTATGGACCAGGAGGCACTCCCCCAGCCTGCAGACGAGTGTTTTCAATTATTGGGTAGGCCTTAAATGTTTCATGTAATGACACAGTAATTTTTTTTTTTTTTTTTACAAAATGGGAGAAATAATTTTTTTGTGTGTCTGTATGTGTTTTCATTGTAGAAGAGATGGAGATGGAATTTATCCCTCAAGGGGGCAGTAGCATGCTAGGTAGGATTTAAATTATCAATATAAAAGTATTTTCTAATATTAGTCCATGAACAATACATTAATCCATTTTTTTTTTGTAGAAATGCTACTGGGGCCAGATCCTATCTTTTCAGTAAGTATTAGGTGATCAGTTTGGTTGTGTGTGTTAGTTTCTGTTGATTCTCTTTCAACCATACCATCAAGCTTATTCTGTTTTGATGTTGTAGTATGTTTCTTTTTTCATGTTTTTGGTTCACTTTTTTTCCTTGCAGGTTGATGAGAATGTGTCCACGCTTGACCTTAGGGATTTTTTGGATATTTAAACATATCTAAACAATCGATAAAAAAAAAAAAAAATCACAATCGATTCAAAATAAGTTAGTTTGCATACTATGTGTGTGTACTTTGTATATTTATTATGTATATATAAGTACTCAAATGTCTGTAAACACTATTTTTCATTACATAACATAACATTCAAGGAATCATGTCTTTTTACATATTTAATTTTTTACTATTTAAATACTTAATAATGTTGGCGTTGTAAATATTTTGTAAATACAGTTTTTTTTTTTACAATGTTTGCTTGCTTTTGTGGCTTTATTAATAAAATGTTTAAAGTATTTTTTTTGTCTCTGTGTCACTGATTAATTGGGTCTTCAGTGCACTGTGCTTCAGGTATTGGGCAATAAAATCATCGCATTTATGACTATGTGGGATATTACAATATATTGGAAATAGTAATATTAAATACACATTTACATTTTTATTTAAAAAATATTTTCTGCTAACATTGCCAAATCCTTAACATTTTCTACCGGATGCAGTTAGAACAAAAACAACAACAGGATGAGCAACCCTGAAGACAGTGGGCTGGAGGAGGATAGTTGGGGCGGTAGTGTAAGTACTACTAGAAAACAAATACAATTGTTCATAATGTAAAGATATTGATTCATTTTCCTTGTTTTTCCACAGTTTACCACAGAAATGATGAGCAGGACTGTGAGTCTATACTTGTCATTAAGTTATACAAATATTTTAGACTGTAATAATTCAGTTATGTTGGGTTTGACAGCTGTTGTGTTGTGCTCGTTTGCAGGATTCAGAACACAGCTCATCTGGGGAGGAGGAGGGACCCCCAAATGTTCCACCTCCTCTTCCTCCCGCACCACCTCCATCGCCACAGATTCGTCCTGCTCCTCCTCCTGAAGATGATGAGGAAAATGTAATGTATACAGACCCTCTATAACTATGTAGTGTACTTGTCTTGTTTTAATTTATTTTTGTGTATCTCTGCAGTATTTCGCAGATGACGAGGAGGAGGAGCAGGACGAGCTGTAGGAAGAAATGTATTTAGTTTTATTATAGTTTATGTTTTTGTTTTTATAAATACATTTTTTTGTATATGGTTCACAATGCAGTTTGTTTTAAATACATTTGTTCTAATAAATATTTTGGATAAATGTATTTGTTGAATGCACTATTTTTTATTTGTTATTTGTGAAAACATCCTAATTCCAATTTATTCAGCTGGCAACTTCATACTGCTCACGTGGATACATAGATTGGTAGACAATCATCCCACTGACCTACCAAAGCCATCCCATTGAATACATTGCAAATTGGATATGTGTCCATTTGCAGTGTATACAGTGGGATGACTATATTAGTTTAGTGGGATGAATGTAAGTTTCATGTCATAATACTGTAGAATTTGCATAAAAATTAATGTCCACAGGAGCATTATGTAACTTATTTGACGGGGCCTCTGCAGGCTCTCCGTGGACAGACCTTTTTCAAGGTAAATAGGCAAAATGATCAGGTGAAATGTTTATGAACTTGTCATACGTTGTTATCTGAGTGAAGTACTGTATGTTTTGCATAATAAAATAATTGCAAACTTAAATACTGGCCTATTAATGCATTGTCCACGGAAAGCCTGAAGAGGTCCCATCAAAAAAGTTACAAGTGTCACTTTCAATCTACAGATATTCTTTAAGGTAAATATGAATATTGATAAGTTGTAATGTGTATGGCCTTGTCGTACAGTGTTTCCTTAACACTGTACTGTGAGTTTTGCATAATAAAACCACTTAAAACTTAAATACTGGCCTACTAATGCATTGTCCACGGAAAGCCTAAAGAGGTCCCGTCAAATAAGTTACACATGGGCGTTCACCATATGTGGTGAAATTAACGAAAATCCACTATCAGAAAGTGACAGCTGTAACTTATTTGACGGGGCCTCTGCAGGCTCTCCGTGGACAGACCTTTTTCAAGATAAATAGGCAAAATGATCAGGTGAAATGTATATGAACTTGTCATACGTTGTTATCTGAGTGAAGTACTGTATGTTTTGCATAATAAAATCATTGCAAACTTAAATACTTGCCTGTTAATGCATTGTCCACGGAAAGCCTACGGAGGTCCAGTCAAATAAGTTACACATGGGCGTTCACCATATGTGGTGAAATTAGCGAAAATCCACCTTAAGAAAGTGACAGCTGTAACTTATTTGACGGGGCCTCTGCAGGCTCTCTGTGGACAGACCTTTCAAGTTTAATAGGAATAATGATGAGGTGTAAAGTATATGAACTTGTCATACATTGTTTCCTGAGTGAAGTACTGTGAGTTTTGCATAATAAAATCATTGCAAACTGGCCTATTAATGCATTGTCCACAGAAAGCCTGAAGAGGTCCCATCAAATAAGTTACAAGTGTCACTTTCATTCTACAGATATTTTTTAAGGTAAATATGAATATTGATAAGTTGTAATGTGTATGGCCTTGTCGTACAGTGTTTCCTAAACAATGAACTGTGAGTTTTGCATAATAAAATCATTGCAAACTTGTCATACGTTGTTTACTGAGTGAAGTACTGTGAGTTTTGCATAATAAAATCATTACAAACTTAAATACTGGCCTATTAATGCATTGTCCACGGAAAGCCTGAAGTGGTCCCATCAAAAAAGTTACAAGTGTCACTTTCAATCTACAGATATTCTTTAAGGTAAATATGAATATTGATAAGTTGTAATGTGTATGGCCTTGTCATACAGTGTTTCCTAAACAATGAACTGTGAGTTTTGCATAATAAAATCATTGCAAACTTGTCATACGTTGTTTACTGAGTGAAGTACTGTGAGTTTTGCATAATAAAATCATTGCAAACTTAAATATTGGCCTATTAATGCATTGACCCCGGAAAGCCTTTCGGTGGACATATAGGTGGTTAGGGGGACGAATAGGCTTTTCTTGGACACATAGGAGGTTAGGGGGATGAATAGGCTTTTCTTGGACACATAGGAGGTTAGGGGGATGAATAGGCTTTTCGTGGACATATAGGTGGTTAGGGGGATGAATAGGCTTTTCGTGGACACATAGGTGGTTAGGGGGATGAATAGGCTTTTCGTGGACACATAGGTGGTTAGGGGGATGAATAGGCTTTTCGTGGACACATAGGTGGTTAGGAGGACGAATAAGCTTTTCATGGTCATAATTCTGCCATCCTGTGGGCTAGGGCCAGATTACACCTAAACCCATTGAAACTTTGTGAACGTTCCGTGGGGTCCTCGGGGGCCCCAGGTCCGAGGCGATGCTTTTGGCGTGGCCTAGCGGGCCTAACCTCGACGCCTGGATGGTTTTCGGGGCCGTGAAAAATCATCTAGGGGGTACAGCGCAGCGTCCACGAACAGCCTGGCCACGAGCAACTTATTAAGCGCTCCGTGGATTTTGGTGCCCTAACCCTATCTAGGGAATTGGTATATTTTGACATATTCGGATTTTTTTGAAATTCGCACTGTGCACGGTGGTCGTGGAGTTGAGTTGCGGGACCAGGTTTCAGCTGGATATGACTTCCAGAAGCCGAGATATAACACGTGACAGCTGTAACTTATTTGACGGGGCCTGCATAGGCGTTCCGTGGACAGTGCATTTGTATGCAAATTAAGTCATTATAGATGCTGTAATGTACATAGAACTGCTGGGTAGTGTCCCCTGAGCACTATACTGTAGAAATGTGTCCATAAAACCACTGTAGTTATGAAATATGACCATTTACAGTATTGTCCACGGAACGCCTATGGAGGCCCATTCAAAAAGTTACAGATGGGCAAGTGACAGCTGTAACTTATTTGACGGGGCCTGCATAGGCGTTCCGTGGACAGTGCATTTTTATGCAAATTAAGTCATTATAGATGCTGTAATGTACGTAGAACTGCTGGGTAGTGTCCCCTGAGCACTGTACTGTAGAAATGTGTCCATAAAACCACTGTAGTTATGAAATATGACCATTTACAGTATTGTCCACGGAACGCCTATGGAGGCCCATTCAAATAAGTTACACGTGGGCATTTCCTGCATGACTCTGCAAAAATTGTAATTTGCATTTTTATGCAAATTAAGTCATTATAGATGCTGTAATGTACATAGAACTGCTGGTTAGTGTCCCCTGAGCACTGTACTGTAGAAATGTGTCCATAGAACCACTGTAGTTATGAAATATGATCATTTACAGTATTGTCCACGGAACGCCTATCGAGGCCCATTCAAATAAGTTACAGATGGGCAAGTGACAGCTGTAACTTATTTGACGGGGCCTCCATAGGTTTTCCGTGGACAGTGCCTTTTTATGCAAATTAAGTCATTATATGTGATGTAATTTACATAGAACTGCTGGGTAGTGTCCCCTGAGCACTGTACTGTAGAAATGTGTCCATAAAACCACTGTAGTTATGAAATATGACCATTTACAGCATTGTCCACGGAACGCCTATGGAGGCCCATTCAAATAAGTTACACGTGGGCATTTCCTGCATGACTCTGCAAAAATTGTAATTTGCATTTTTATGCAAATTAAGTCATTATAGGTGCTGTAATGTACATAGAACTGCTGGTTAGTGTCCCCTGAGCACTGTACTGTAGAAATGTGTCCATAAAACCACTGTAGTTATGAAATATGACCATTTACAGTATTGTCCACGGAACGCCTATGGAGGCCCATTCAAATAAGTTACACGTGGGCGTTCACCATATGTGGTGAAATTAGCGAAAATCCACCATCAGAAAGTGACAGCTGTATGCACATTTTTATGCAAATTAAGTCATTATAGATACTGTAATGTACATAGAACTGCTGGTTAGTGTCCCCTGAGCACTGTACTGTAGAAATGTGTCCATAAAACCACTTTAGTTATGAAATATGACCATTTCAATGTAGTTTACATTATTGTCCACGGAACGCCTATGGAGGCCCATTCAAATAAGTTACAGATGGGCAAGTGACAGCTGTAACTTATTTGACGGGGCCTCCATAGGCGTTCCGTGGACAGTGCATTTTTATGCAAATTAAGTCATTATAGATGCTGTAATGTACATAGAACTGCTGGGTAGTGTCCCCTGAGCACTGTACTGTAGAAATGTGTCCATAAAACCACTGTAGTTATGAAATATGACCATTTACAGTATTGTCCACGGAACGCCTATGGAGGCCCATTCAAATAAGTTACACGTGGGCATTTCCTGCATGACTCTGCAAAAATTGTAATTTGCATTTTTATGCAAATTAAGTCATTATAGGTGCTGTAATGTACATAGAACTGCTGGTTAGTGTCCCCTGAGCACTGTACTGTAGAAATGTGTCCATAAAACAACTGCAGTTATGAAATATGACCATTTACAGTATTGTCCACGGAACGCCTATGGAGGCCCATTCAAATAAGTTACACGTGGGCGTTCACCATATGTGGTGAAATTAGCGAAAATCCACCATCAGAAAGTGACAGCTGTATGCACATTTTTATGCAAATTAAGTCATTATAGATGCTGTAATGTACATAGAACTGCTGGTTAGTGTCCCCTGAGCACTGTACTGTAGAAATGTGTCCATAAAACCACTGTAGTTATGAAATATGACCATTTACAGTATTGTCCACGGAACGCCTATGGAGGCCCATTCAAATAAGTTACACGTGGGCGTTCACCATATGTGGTGAAATTAGCGAAAATCCACCATCAGAAAGTGACAGCTGTATGCACATTTTTATGCAAATTAAGTCATTATAGATACTGTAATGTACATAGAACTGCTGGTTAGTGTCCCCTGAGCACTGTACTGTAGAAATGTGTCCATAAAACCACTTTAGTTATGAAATATGACCATTTCAATGTAGTTTACATTATTGTCCACGGAACGCCTATGGAGGCCCATTCAAATAAGTTACAGATGGGCAAGTGACAGCTGTAACTTATTTGACGGGGCCTCCATAGGCGTTCCGTGGACAGTGCATTTTTATGCAAATTAAGTCATTATGGATGCTGTAATGTACATAGAACTGCTGGGTAGTGTCCCCTGAGCACTGTACTGTAGAAATGTGTCCATAAAACCACTGTAGTTATGAAATATGACCATTTACAGTATTGTCCACGGAACGCCTATGGAGGCCCATTCAAATAAGTTACACGTGGGCATTTCCTGCATGACTCTGCAAAAATTGTAATTTGCATTTTTATGCAAATTAAGTCATTATAGGTGCTGTAATGTACATAGAACTGCTGGTTAGTGTCCCCTGAGCACTGTACTGTAGAAATGTGTCCATAAAACAACTGCAGTTATGAAATATGACCATTTACAGTATTGTCCACGGAACGCCTATGGAGGCCCATTCAAATAAGTTACGGGTGGGCAAGTGACAGCTGTAACTTATTTGACGGGGCCTGCATAGGCGTTCCGTGGACAGTGCATTTGTATGCAAATTAAGTCATTATGGGTGCTGTAATGTACATAGAACTGCTGGTTAGTGTCCCCTGAGCACTGTACTGTAGAAATGTGTCCATAAAACCACTGTAGTTATGAAATATGACCATTTAAAGTATTGTCCACGGAACGCCTATGGAGGCCCATTCAAATAAGTTACACGTGGGCATTTCCTGCATGACTCTGCAAAAATTGTAATTTGCATTTTTATGCAAATTAAGTCATTACAGGTGCTGTACTGTACATAGAACTGCTGGGTAGTGTTCCCTGAGCACTGTACTGTAGAAATGTGTCCATAAAACCACTGTAGTTATGAAATATGACCATTTACAGTATTGTCCACGGAACGCCTATGGAGGCCCATTCAAATAAGTTACACGTGGGCGTTCACCATATGTGGTGAAATTAGCGAAAATCCACCATCAGAAAGTGACAGCTGTATGCAAATTTTTATGCAAATTAAGTCATTATAGATGCTGTAATGTACATAGAACTGCTGGTTAGTGTCCCCTGAGCACTGTACTGTAGAAATGTGTCCATAGAACCACTGCAGTTATGAAATATGATCATTTACAGTATTGTCCACGGAACGCCTATGGAGGCCCATTCAAATAAGTTACAGATGGGCAAGTGACAGCTGTAACTTATTTGACGGGGCCTCCATAGGCGTTCCGTGGACAGTGCATTTTTATGCAAATTAAGTCATTATAGGTGCTGTAATGTACATAGAACTGCTGGTTAGTGTCCCCTGAGCACTGTACTGTAGAAATGTGTCCATAAAACAACTGCAGTTATGAAATATGACCATTTACAGTATTGTCCACGGAACGCCTATGGAGGCCCATTCAAATAAGTTACGGGTGGGCAAGTGACAGCTGTAACTTATTTGACGGGGCCTGCATAGGCGTTCCGTGGACAGTGCATTTGTATGCAAATTAAGTCATTATGGGTGCTGTAATGTACATAGAACTGCTGGTTAGTGTCCCCTGAGCACTGTACTGTAGAAATGTGTCCATAAAACCACTGTAGTTATGAAATATGACCATTTAAAGTATTGTCCACGGAACGCCTATGGAGGCCCATTCAAATAAGTTACACGTGGGCATTTCCTGCATGACTCTGCAAAAATTGTAATTTGCATTTTTATGCAAATTAAGTCATTACAGGTGCTGTACTGTACATAGAACTGCTGGGTAGTGTTCCCTGAGCACTGTACTGTAGAAATGTGTCCATAAAACCACTGTAGTTATGAAATATGACCATTTACAGTATTGTCCACGGAACGCCTATGGAGGCCCATTCAAATAAGTTACACGTGGGCGTTCACCATATGTGGTGAAATTAGCGAAAATCCACCATCAGAAAGTGACAGCTGTATGCAAATTTTTATGCAAATTAAGTCATTATAGATGCTGTAATGTACATAGAACTGCTGGTTAGTGTCCCCTGAGCACTGTACTGTAGAAATGTGTCCATAGAACCACTGCAGTTATGAAATATGATCATTTACAGTATTGTCCACGGAACGCCTATGGAGGCCCATTCAAATAAGTTACAGATGGGCAAGTGACAGCTGTAACTTATTTGACGGGGCCTCCATAGGCGTTCCGTGGACAGTGCATTTTTATGCAAATTAAGTCATTATAGATGCTGTAATGTACATAGAACTGCTGGTTAGTGTCCCCTGAGCACTGTACTGTAGAAATGTGTCCATAAAACCACTGTAGTTATGAAATATGACCATTTACAGTATTGTCCACGGAACGCCTATGGAGGCCCATTCAAATAAGTTACACGTGGGCATTTCCTGCATGACTCTGCAAAAATTGTAATTTGCATTTTTATGCAAATTAAGTCATTTTAGGTGCTGTAATGTACATAGAACTGCTGGTTAGTGTCCCCTGAGCACTGTACTGTAGAAATGTGTCCATAAAACAACTGCAGTTATGAAATATGACCATTTACAGTATTGTCCACGGAACGCCTATGGAGGCCCATTCAAATAAGTTACGGGTGGGCAAGTGACAGCTGTAACTTATTTGACGGGGCCTGCATAGGCGTTCCGTGGACAGTGCATTTTTATGCAAATTAAGTCATTATAGATGCTGTAATGTACATAGAACTGCTGGGTAGTGTCCCCTGAGCACTGTACTGTAGAAATGTGTCCATAAAACCACTGTAGTTATGAAATATGACCATTTACAGTATTGTCCACGGAACGCCTATGGAGGCCCATTCAAATAAGTTACACGTGGGCATTTCCTGCATGACTCTGCAAAAATTGTAATTTGCATTTTTATGCAAATTAAGTCATTACAGGTGCTGTAATGTACATAGAACTGCTGGGTAGTGTTCCCTGAGCACTGTACTGTAGAAATGTGTCCATAAAACCACTGTAGTTATGAAATATGACCATTTACAGTATTGTCCACGGAACGCCTATGGAGGCCCATTCAAATAAGTTACACGTGGGCGTTCACCATATGTGGTGAAATTAGCGAAAATCCACCATCAGAAAGTGACAGCTGTATGCAAATTTTTATGCAAATTAAGTCATTATAGATGCTGTAATGTACATAGAACTGCTGGTTAGTGTCCCCTGAGCACTGTACTGTAGAAATGTGTCCATAAAACCACTGTAGTTATGAAATATGACCATTTACAGTATTGTCCACGGAACGCCTATCGAGGCCCATTCAAATAAGTTACAGATGGGCAAGTGACAGCTGTAACTTATTTGACGGGGCCTCCATAGGTTTTCCGTGGACAGTGCCTTTTTATGCAAATTAAGTCATTATATGTGATGTAATTTACATAGAACTGCTTGGTAGTGTTCCCTGAGCACTGTACTGTCGAAATGTGTCCATAAAATCGCTGTAGAGATGACATATGACTTAGCGTGCATCGAAGCACTCAAGTTCATTCAAGAGGGTCTTAGGGTGTATGTGACAAAGAGGCCTCCGAGAGAGATTTAGGGTAAACACGCACAAACCGCTTCGCGTCCGGGGCAGGCGTTCATCCGCGATACATGGCGTTCGGGGGCCCCTTTGCCACCGGCACGCAAAATTCGTGGCCGGTAGGACCCCCGGGGGCCGAACGGGAGTGACTGACACGTATAACCTATCCCATTCATTTTATAGGTGCTTGGTGGACATGGGGAAAAAAGGTCCAATCGTCCCGAAACCGACATATACGTCACGTCAGGGTGCCCCGAGACGGCGCCCGAAGTCCCGCGCCCGCCTCTGGCCGACAGGCCGAAAAAGACCCCCATGACCGCGAACCACCTGTGAGATTTCCATTGAATAAGTTACGAGTGGGACGGCGGAACCGGAGGGGTCACAAAGGTCGCAGGGCCCCGAGATTAGTCTCATGTCGCCGAGGGCAGAGTGACGCAACTTCCTGTGAAATTTGAGGCTCCTCGGGCCCACCGACGCCGGACGGGAGCCAATGACACGTGCAACTTATCCCATTGTGTAGGCCCCCATTCAAATAAGTTGTACGTGGGCATTTCCTGCATGACTCTGCAAAAATTGTAATTTGCATTTGTATGCAAATTAAGCCATTATAGATGCTGTAATGTACATAGAACTGCTGGTTAGTGTCCCCTGAGCACTGTACTGTAGAAATGTGTCCATAAAACCACTGTAGTTATGAAATATGATCATTTACAGTATTGTCCACGGAACGCCTATGGAGGCCCATTCAAATAAGTTACAGGTGGGCAAGTGACAGCTGTAACTTATTTGACGGGGCCTCCATAGGCTTTCCGTGGACAGTGCATTTTTATGCAAATTAAGTCATTATATGTGCTGTAATTTACATAGAACTGCTTGGTAGTGCTCCCTGAGCACTGTACTGTCGAAATGTGTCCATAAAATCACTGTAGTGATGACATATGACTTAGCTTGCATCGAAGCACTCAAGTTCATTCAAGAGGGTCTTAGGGTGTATGTGACAAAGAGGCCTCCGAGAGAGATTTAGGGCAAACACGCACAAACCGCTTCGCGTCCGGGGCAGGCGTTCATCCGCGATACATGGCGTTCGGGGGCCCCTTTGCCACCGGCACGCAAAATTCGTGGCCGGTAGGACCCCCGGGGGCCGAACGGGAGTGACTGACACGTATAACCTATCCCATTCATTTTATAGGTGCTTGGTGGACATGGGGAAAAAAGGTCCAATCGGCCCGAAACCGACATATACGTCACGTCAGGGTGCCCCGATACGGCGCCCGAAGTCCCGCGCCCGCCTCTGGCCGACAGGCCGAAAAAGACCCCCATGACCGCGAACCACCTGTGAGATTTCCATTGAATAAGTTACGAGTGGGACGGCGGAACCGGAGGGGTCACAAAGGTCGCAGGGCCCCGAGATCAGCCTCATGTCGCCGAGGGCAGAGTGACGCAACTTCCTGTGAAATTTGAGGCTCCTCGGGCCAAACGAGGCCGGACGGGAGCCAATGACACGTGCAACTTATCCCATTGTGTAGGCCCCCATTCAAATAAGTTGTACGTGGGCATTTCCTGCATGACTCTGCAAAAATTGTAATTAGCATTTGAATGCAAATTAAGCCATTTTAGGTGCTGTAATGTACATGGAACTGCTGGGTAGTGTTCCCTGAGGACTGTACTGTAGAAATGTGTCCATAAAACCACTGTAGTTATGAAATATGACCATTTACAGTATTGTCCACGGAACGCCTATGGAGGCCCATTCAAATAAGTTACAGGTGGGCAAGTGACAGCTGTAACTTATTTGACGGGGCCTCCATAGGCTTTCCGTGGACAGTGCATTTTTATGCAAATTAAGTCATTATATGTGCTGTAATTTACATAGAACTGCTTGGTAGTGTTCCCTGAGCACTGTACTGTCGAAATGTGTCCATAAAATCGCTGTAGTGATGACATATGACTTAGCTTGCATCAAAGCACTCAAGTTCATTCAAGAGGGTCTTAGGGTGTATGTGACAAAGAGGCCTCCGAGAGAGATTTAGGGTAAACACGCACAAACCGCTTCGCGTCCGGGGCAGGCGTTCATCCGCGATACATGGCGTTCGGGGGCCCTTTTGCCACCGGCACGCAAAATTCGTGGCCGGTAGGACCCCCGGGGGCCGAACGGGAGTGACTGACACGTATAACCTATCCCATTCATTTTATAGGTGCTTGGTGGACATG
The DNA here is from genome assembly GCF_049309525.1 of Garra rufa. NCBI lineage: Eukaryota > Metazoa > Chordata > Actinopteri > Cypriniformes > Cyprinidae > Garra > Garra rufa. The sequence goes on along the minus strand of NC_133374.1, from coordinate 43,976,680 downwards.
GGGAAAAAAGGTCCAATCGGCCCGAAACCGACATATACGTCACGTCAGGGTGCCCCGAGACGGCGGCCGAAGTCCCGCGCCCGCCTCTGGCCGACAGGCCGAAAAAGACCCCCATGACCGCGAACCACCTGTGAGATTTCCATTGAATAAGTTACGAGTGGGACGGCGGAACCGGAGGGGTCACAAAGGTCGCAGGGCCCCGAGATTAGTCTCGTGTCGCCGAGGGCAGAGTGACGCAACTTCCTGTGAAATTTAAGGCTCCTCGGGCCCACCGACGCCGGACGGGAGCCAATGACACGTGCAACTTATCCCATTGTGTAGGTCCCCATTCAAATAAGTTGTAAGTGGGCATTTCCTGCATGACTCTGCAAAAATTGTAATTTGCATTTGTATGCAAATTAAGCCATTTTAGGTGATGTAATGTACATAGAACTGCTGGGTAGTGTTCCCTGAGCACTGTACTGTAGAAATTTGTCCATAAAACCACTGTAGTTATGAAATATGATCATTTACAGTATTGTCCACGGAACGCCTATGGAGGCCCATTCAAATAAGTTACAGCTGTAACTTATTTGACGGGGCCTCCATAGGCTTTCCGTGGACAGTGCATTTTTATGCAAATTAAGTCATTATATGTGCTGTAATTTACATAGAACTGCTTGGTAGTGTTCCCTGAGCACTGTACTGTCGAAATGTGTCCATAAAATCGCTGTAGTGATGACATATGACTTAGCTTGCATCGAAGCACTCAAGTTCATTCAAGAGGGTCTTAGGGTGTATGTGACAAAGAGGCCTCCGAGAGAGATTTAGGGCAAACACGCACATACCGCTTCGCGTCCGGGGCAGGCGTTCATCCGCGATACATGGCGTTCGGGGGCCCCTTTGCCACCGGCACGCAAAATTCGTGGCCGGTAGGACCCCCGGGGGCCGAACGGGAGTGACTGACACGTATAACCTATCCCATTCATTTTATAGGTGCTTGGTGGACATGGGGAAAAAAAGGTCCAATCGGCCCGAAACCGACATATACGTCACGTCAGGGTGCCCCGAGACGGCGCCCCAAGTCCCGCGCCCACCTCTGGCCGACAGGCCGAAAAAGACCCCCATGACCGCGAACCACCTGTGAAATTACCATTGAATAAGTTACGAGTGGGACGGCGGAACCGGAGGGGTCACAAAGGTCGCAGGGCCCCGAGATTAGTCTCATGTCGCCGAGGGCAGAGTGACGCAACTTCCTGTGAAATTTGAGGCTCCTCGGGCCCAACGAGGCCGGACGGGAGCCAATGACACGTGCAACTTGTCCCATTGTGTAGGTCCCCATTCAAATAAGTTGTACGTGGGCATTTCCTGCATGACTCTGCAAAAATTGTAATTTGCATTTGTATGCAAATTAAGCCATTTTAGGTGATGTAATGTACATAGAACTGCTGGTTAGTGTCCCCTGAGCACTGTACTGTAGAAATGTGTCCATAAAACCACTGTAGTTATGAAATATGACCATTTACAGTATTGTCCACGGAACGCCTATGGAGGCCCATTCAAATAAGTTACAGGTGGGCAAGTGACAGCTGTAACTTATTTGACGGGGCCTGCATAGGCGTTCCGTGGACAGTGCATTTGTATGCAAATTAAGTCATTATAGATGCTGTAATGTACATAGAACTGCTGGTTAGTGTCCCCTGAGCACTGTACTGTAGAAATGTGTCCATAAAACGACTGTAGTTATGAAATATGACCATTTACAGTATTGTCCACGGAACGCCTATGGAGGCCCATTCAAATAAGTTACACGTGGGCATTTCCTGCATGACTCTGCAAAAATTGTAATTTGCATTTTAATGCAAATTAAGTCATTATAGGTCCTGTAATGTACATAGAACTGCTGGGTAGTGTTCCCTGAGCACTGTACTGTAGAAATGTGTCCATAAAACCACTGTAGTTAGGAAATATGACCATTTAAATCTAGTTTACATTATTGTCCACGGAACGCCTATGGAGGCCCATTCAAATAAGTTACAGGTGGGCGTTCACCATATGTGGTGAAATTAGCGAAAATCCACCATCAGAAAGTGACAGCTGTGGACAGTGCATTTGTATGCAAATTAAGTCATTATAGATGCTGTAATGTACATAGAACTGCTGGTTAGGGTCCCCTGAGCACTGCACTGTAGAAATGTGTCCATAAAACCACTGTAGTTATGAAATATGACCATTTACAGTATTGTCCACGGAACGCCTATGGAGGCCCATTCAAATAAGTTACACGTGGGCATTTCCTGCATGACTCTGCAAAAATTGTAATTTGCATTTTTATGCAAATTAAGTCATTATAGGTCCTGTAATGTACATAGAACTGCTGGGTAGTGTTCCCTGAGCACTGTACTGTAGAAATGTGTCCATAAAACCACTGTAGTTAGGAAATATGACCATTTAAATGTAGTTTACAGTATTGTCCACGGAACGCCTATGGAGGCCCGTTCAAATAAGTTACAGGTGGGCGTTCACCATATGTGGTGAAATTAGCGAAAATCCACCATCAGAAAATAACAGCTGTATGCACATTTTTATGCAAATTAAGTCATTATAGATACTGTAACATACATATAACTGCTGGGTAGTGTCCCCTGAGCACTGTACTGTAGAAATGTGTCCATAAAACCACTGTAGTTATGAAATATGACCATTTACAGTATTGTCCACGGAACGCCTATGGAGGCCCATTCAAATAAGTTACAGGTGGGCGTTCACCATATGTGGTGAAATTAGCGAAAATCCACCATCAGAAAATAACAGCTGTATGCACATTTTTATGCAAATTAAGTCATTATAGATACTGTAACATACATATAACTGCTGGGTAGTGTCCCCTGAGCACTGTACTGTAGAAATGTGTCCATAAAACCACTGTAGTTATGAAATATGACCATTTACAGTATTGTCCACGGAACGCCTATGGAGGCCCATTCAAATAAGTTACACGTGGGCATTTCCTGCATGACTCTGCAAAAATTGTAATTTGCATTTGTATGCAAATTAAGTCATTATAGGTTCTGTAATGTACATAGAACAGCTGGGTAATGTTCCCTGAGCACTGTACTGTAGAAATGTGTCCATAAAACCACTGTAGTTATGAAATATGACCATTTACAGTATTGTCCACGGAACGCCTATGGAGGCCAATTCAAATAAGTTACAGGTGGGCATTCACCATATGTGGTGAAATTACCGAAAATCCACCATCAGAAAGTGACAGCTGTATGCACATTTTTATGCAAATTAAGTCATTATAGATGCTGTAATGTACATAGAACTGCTGGGTAGTGTCCTCTGAGCACTGTACTGTAGAAATGTGTCCATAAAACCACTGTAGTTAGGAAATATGACCATTTAAATGTAGTTTACAGTATTGTCCACGGAACGCCTATGGAGGCCCATTCAAATAAGTTACAGGTGGGCGTTCACCATATGTGGTGAAATTAGCGAAAATCCACCATCAGAAAGTGACAGCTGTATGCACATGTTTATGCAAATTAAGTCATTATATATGCTGTAATGTACATAGAACTGCTGGTTAGTGTCCCCTGAGCACTGTACTGTAGAAATGTGTCCATAAAACCACTGTAGTTATGAAATATGACCATTTACAGTATTGTCCACGGAACGCCTATGGAGGCCCATTCAAATAAGTTACACGTGGGCATTTCCTGCATGACTCTGCAAAAAATGTAATTTGCATTTTTATGCAAATTTAGTTATTATAGGTGCTGTAATGTACATAGAACTGCTGGTTAGTGTCCCCTGAGCACTGTACTGTAGAAATGTGTCCATAAAACAACTGCAGTTATGAAATATGACCATTTACAGTATTGTCCACGGAACGCCTATGGAGGCCCATTCAAATAAGTTACGGGTGGGCGTTCACCATATGTGGTGAAATTAGCGAAAATCCACCATCAGAAAGTGACAGCTGTATGCACATTTTTATGCAAATTAAGTCATTATAGATACTGTAATGTACATGGAACTGCTGATTAGTGTCCCCTGAGCACTGTACTGTAGAAATGTGTCCATAAAACCACTGTAGTTATGAAATATGACCATTTCAATGTAGTTTACATTATTGTCCACGGAACGCCTATGGTGGCCCATTCAAATAAGTTACAGGTGGGCAAGTGACAGCTGTAACTTATTTGACGGGGCCTGCATAGGCGTTCCGTGGACAGTGCATTTTTATACAAATTAAGTCATTATAGATGCTGTAATGTACATAGAACTGCTGGTTAGTGTCCCCTGAGCACTGTACTGTAGAAATGTGTCCATAAATCAACTGCAGTTATGAAATATGACCATTTACAGTATTGTCCACGGAACGCCTATGGAGGCCCATTCAAATAAGTTACGGGTGGGCAAGTGACAGCTGTAACTTATTTGACGGGGCCTGCATAGGCGTTCCGTGGACAGTGCATTTTTATGCAAATTAAGTCATTATAGATGCTGTAATGTACATAGAACTGCTGGGTAGTGTCCCCTGAGCAATGTACTGTAGAAATGTGTCCATAAAACCACTGTAGTTATGAAATATGACCATTTACAGTATTGTCCACGGAACGCCTATGGAGGCCCATTCAAATAAGTTACACGTGGGCATTTCCTGCATGACTCTGCAAAAATTGTAATTTGCATTTTTATGCAAATTAAGTCATTATAGGTGCTGTAATGTACATAGAACTGCTGGTTAGTGTCCCCTGAGCATTGTACTGTAGAAATGTGTCCATAAAACAACTGCAGTTATGAAATATGACCATTTACAGTATTGTCCACGGAACGCCTATGGAGGCCCATTCAAATAAGTTACGGGTGGGCGTTCACCATATGTGGTGAAATTAGCGAAAATCCACCATCAGAAAGTGACAGCTGTATGCACATTTTTATGCAAATTAAGTCATTATAGATACTGTAATGTACATAGAACTGCTGGTTAGTGTCCCCTGAGCACTGTACTGTAGAAATGTGTCCATAAAACCACTTTAGTTATGAAATATGACCATTTCAATGTAGTTTACATTATTGTCCACGGAACGCCTATGGTGGCCCATTCAAATAAGTTACAGGTGGGCAAGTGACAGCTGTAACTTATTTGACGGGGCCTGCATAGGCGTTCCGTGGACAGTGCATTTTTATACAAATTATGTCATTATAGATGCTGTAATGTACATAGAACTGCTGGGTAGTGTCCCCTGAGCACTGTACTGTAGAAATGTGTCCACAAAACAACTGCAGTTATGAAATATGACCATTTACAGTATTGTCCACGGAACGCCTATGGAGGCCCATTCAAATAAGTTACGGGTGGGCAAGTGACAGCTGTAACTTATTTGACGGGGCCTGCATAGGCGTTCCGTGGACAGTGCATTTTTATGCAAATTAAGTCATTATAGATGCTGTAATGTACATAGAACTGCTGGGTAGTGTCCCCTGAGCACTGTACTGTAGAAATGTGTCCATAAAACCACTGTAGTTATGAAATATGACCATTTACAGTATTGTCCACGGAACGCCTATGGAGGCCCATTCAAATAAGTTACACGTGGGCATTTCCTGCATGACTCTGCAAAAATTGTATTTTGGATTTTTATGCAAATTAAGTCATTATAGGTGCTGTAATGTACATAGAACTGCTGGTTAGTGTCCCCTGAGCACTGTACTGTAGAAATGTGTCCATAAAACAACTGCAGTTATGAAATATGACCATTTACAGTATTGTCCACGGAACGCCTATGGAGGCCCATTCAAATAAGTTACGGGTGGGCAAGTGACAGCTGTAACTTATTTGACGGGGCCTGCATAGGCGTTCCGTGGACAGTGCATTTTTATGCAAATTAAGTCATTATAGATGCTGTAATGTACATATAACTGCTGGGTAGTGTCCCCTGAGCACTGTACTGTAGAAATGTGTCCATAAAACCACTGTAGTTATGAAATATGACCATTTATAGTATTGTCCACGGAACGCCTATGGAGGCCCATTCAAATAAGTTACACGTGGGCATTTCCTGCATGACTCTGCAAAAATTGTAATTTGCATTTTTATGCAAATTAAGTCATTATAGGTGCTGTAATGTACATAGAACTGCTGGTTAGTGTCCCCTGAGCACTGTACTGTAGAAATGTGTCCATAAAACAACTGCAGTTATGAAATATGACCATTTACAGTATTGTCCACGGAACGCCTATGGAGGCCCATTCAAATAAGTTACGGGTGGGCGTTCACCATATGTGGTGAAATTAGCGAAAATCCACCATCAGAAAGTGACAGCTGTATGCACATTTTTATGCAAATTAAGTCATTATAGATACTGTAATGTACATAGAACTGCTGGTTAGTGTCCCCTGAGCACTGTACTGTAGAAATGTGTCCATAAAACCACTTTAGTTATGAAATATGACCATTTCAATGTAGTTTACATTATTGTCCACGGAACGCCTATGGTGGCCCATTCAAATAAGTTACAGGTGGGCAAGTGACAGCTGTAACTTATTTGACGGGGCCTGCATAGGCGTTCCGTGGACAGTGCATTTTTATACAAATTATGTCATTATAGATGCTGTAATGTACATAGAACTGCTGGTTAGTGTCCCCTGAGCACTGTACTGTAGAAATGTGTCCATAAAACAACTGCAGTTATGAAATATGACCATTTACAGTATTGTCCACGGAACGCCTATGGAGGCCCATTCAAATAAGTTACGGGTGGGCAAGTGACAGCTGTAACTTATTTGACGGGGCATGCATAGGCGTTCCGTGGACAGTGCATTTTTATGCAAATTAAGTCATTATAGGTGCTGTAATGTACATAGAACTGCTGGTTAGTGTCCCCTGAGCACTGTACTGTAGAAATGTGTCCATAAAACAACTGCAGTTATGAAATATGACCATTTACAGTATTGTCCACGGAACGCCTATGGAGGCCCATTCAAATAAGTTACGGGTGGGCGTTCACCATATGTGGTGAAATTAGCGAAAATCCACCATCAGAAAGTGACAGCTGTATGCACATTTTTATGCAAATTAAGTCATTATAGATACTGTAATGTACATAGAACTGCTGGTTAGTGTCCCCTGAGCACTGTACTGTAGAAATGTGTCCATAAAACCACTTTAGTTATGAAATATGACCATTTCAATGTAGTTTACATTATTGTCCACGGAACGCCTATGGTGGCCCATTCAAATAAGTTACAGGTGGGCAAGTGACAGCTGTAACTTATTTGACGGGGCCTGCATAGGCGTTCCGTGGACAGTGCATTTTTATACAAATTATGTCATTATAGATGCTGTAATGTACATAGAACTGCTGGTTAGTGTCCCCTGAGCACTGTGCTGTAGAAATGTGTCCATAAAACAACTGCAATTATGAAATATGACCATTTACAGTATTGTCCACGGAACGCCTATGGAGGCCCATTCAAATAAGTTACGGGTGGGCAAGTGACAGCTGTAACTTATTTGACGGGGCATGCATAGGCGTTCCGTGGACAGTGCATTTTTATGCAAATTAAGTCATTATAGATGCTGTAATGTACATAGAACTGCTGGGCAGTGTCCCCTGAGCACTGTACTGTAGAAATGTGTCCATAAAACCACTGTAGTTATGAAATATGACCATTTACAGTATTGTCCACGGAACGCCTATGGAGGCCCATTCAAATAAGTTACACGTGGGCATTTCCTGCATGACTCTGCAAAAATTGTATTTTGGATTTTTATGCAAATTAAGTCATTATAGGTGCTGTAATGTACATAGAACTGCTGGTTAGTGTCCCCTGAGCACTGTACTGTAGAAATGTGTCCATAAAACAACTGCAATTATGAAATATGACCATTTACAGTATTGTCCACGGAACGCCTATGGAGGCCCATTCAAATAAGTTACGGGTGGGCAAGTGACAGCTGTAACTTATTTGACGGGGCATGCATAGGCCTTCCGTGGACAGTGCATTTTTATGCAAATTAAGTCATTATAGATGCTGTAATGTACATAGAACTGCTGGTTAGTGTCCCCTGAGCACTGTACTGTAGAAATGTGTCCATAAAACCACTGTAGTTATGAAATATGACCATTTACAGTATTGTCCACGGAACGCCTATGGAGGCCCATTCAAATAAGTTACACGTGGGCATTTCCTGCATGACTCTGCAAAAAATGTAATTTGCATTTTTATGCAAATTTAGTTATTATAGGTGCTGTAATGTACATAGAACTGCTGGTTAGTGTCCCCTGAGCACTGTACTGTAGAAATGTGTCCATAAAACAACTGCAGTTATGAAATATGACCATTTACAGTATTGTCCACGGAACGCCTATGGAGGCCCATTCAAATAAGTTACGGGTGGGCGTTCACCATATGTGGTGAAATTAGCGAAAATCCACCATCAGAAACTGACAGCTGTATGCACATTTTTATGCAAATTAAGTCATTATAGATACTGTAATGTACATGGAACTGCTGGTTAGTGTCCCCTGAGCACTGTACTGTAGAAATGTGTCCATAAAACCACTGTAGTTATGAAATATGACCATTTCAATGTAGTTTACATTATTGTCCACGGAACGCCTATGGTGGCCCATTCAAATAAGTTACAGGTGGGCAAGTGACAGCTGTAACTTATTTGACGGGGCCTGCATAGGCGTTCTGTGGACAGTGCATTTTTATACAAATTAAGTCATTATAGATGCTGTAATGTACATAGAACTGCTGGGCAGTGTCCCCTGAGCACTGTACTGTAGAAATGTGTCCATAAAACCACTGTAGTTATGAAATATGACCATTTACAGTATTGTCCACGGAACGCCTATGGAGGCCCATTCAAATAAGTTACACGTGGGCATTTCCTGCATGACTCTGCAAAAATTGTAATTTGCATTTTTATGCAAATTAAGTCATTATAGGTGCTGTAATGTACATAGAACTGCTGGTTAGTGTCCCCTGAGCACTGTACTGTAGAAATGTGTCCATAAAACAACTGCAGTTATGAAATATGACCATTTACAGTATTGTCCACGGAACGCCTATGGAGGCCCATTCAAATAAGTTACGGGTGGGCGTTCACCATATGTGGTGAAATTAGCGAAAATCCACCATCAGAAAGTGACAGCTGTATGCACATTTTTATGCAAATTAAGTCATTATAGATACTGTAATGTACATAGAACTGCTGGTTAGTGTCCCCTGAGCACTGTACTGTAGAAATGTGTCCATAAAACCACTTTAGTTATGAAATATGACCATTTCAATGTAGTTTACATTATTGTCCACGGAACGCCTATGGTGGCCCATTCAAATAAGTTACAGGTGGGCAAGTGACAGCTGTAACTTATTTGACGGGGCCTGCATAGGCGTTCCGTGGACAGTGCATTTTTATGCAAATTAAGTCATTATAGATGCTGTAATGTACATAGAACTGCTGGGTAGTGTCCATGAAATGAAGTGTTGGTTCGAGGCTAGGCGACATCTTGGTTCCAGGCTAGATTTAGTTCCTTGGTCTACCAATACTAGGTTTAGGCAAAGTGTTGGTTCGGGCCTAGATTTAGTTCCTGGGTCTACCAATGCTAGGTTTAGGCGACGTCTTGGTCCGAGGTTAGATTTAGTTACTGGGTCAACCAATGCTAGGTTTAGGCGAAGTGTTGGTTCGGGCCTAGATTTAGTTTCTGGGTCTACCAATGCTAGGTTTAAGCGACGTCTTGGTCCGAGGTCAGATTTAGTTGCTGGGTCTACCAATGCTAGGTTTAGGCGAAGTGTTGGTTCGTGGCTAGGCGACGTCTTGGTTCCAGGCTAGATTTAGTTCCTGGGTCTACCAATGCTAGGTTTAGGCGACGTCTTGGTCCGAGGCTAGATTTAGTTCCTTGGTCTACCAATGCTAGGTTTAGGCGAAGTGTTGGTTCGGGCCTAGATTTAGTTTCTGGGTCTACCAATACTAGGTTTAAGCGACGTCTTGGTCCGAGGTCAGATTTAGTTGCTGGGTCTACCCATGCTAGGTTTAGGCGAAGTGTTGGTTCGTGGCTAGGCGACGTCTTGGTTCCAGGCTAGATTTAGTTCCTTGTTCTACCAATGCTAGGTTTAGGCGAAGTGTTGGTTCGTGGCTAGATTTAGTTCCTGGGTCTACCAATGCTAGGTTTAGTGTCTGAAATCCTGGTTTGTCGACATTGTTGAATAGGATGAAATCTTTTGTATCTAAATGCTAAATGAAATTATTTACAGTGAACCAGGAGGCGATAGACCTGTCTGGGCCACACGCCCCCCCAAAAAGCCTGTCTGGGCTTAGGTTCACCTCCCCCTCCCACATCTCCTCCCCGCACAAACAGGAAGGAGACATCGGAGGGAGCGAATTTCAAATCGCATTCAAAAAACAAGCCCCTATAGAGGATTCTGTGCGTAAAATCTGGTATGTCAAGTCCGATGGCTCTGGCGAAGGTTAGGTTAGAAAAATTACAACAGCTCCCCCCAACCTAGCACCCGTCTAGGAAAGTTTGAAGTAGGGAGACTGAGGATAGTGCACGGGCCGACGCATGTCTGACTATACCAAGGAAGCCTTTATCTATCTCCCATTCCAGGAGAATAGCCTTAGTAGGCATGGGGCTAAGAATGTGGAAGACCAGGAATTCGGTTTCGGTTAGATTTAGTGCGAAGGTTGGTTCGAAGTTCGATCTGAACATCAATCGGCTCTGGGAACGCAAAGTTTTTGACTAAACTTACTCCAGACCAGCGAATCAGGCAGTAACCCGAAAGTCACTGCCCGATAATCCTGATCGGGCATTGCATTCCGTCAGCGAGTGCTGTTTAAGGTTTCAAAATTGACTGCGACCAGCCTTTGCTCAAATTGTGGTCAAGTTAACGTCAGGTAACTCTTAGCTTGTAGTTCCGTTGTGTTGGGAAGACTAGGGTTCAAGTCCATAGGGCTACGAACGGTAGGTTTAGGTTAAGTGTTGGCTCGGGCCTAGATTTAGTCCTTAGGTCTACCGACGGTAGGTTTAGGTTTAAGTGTTGGTTCGGGGCTAGATTTAGTCCTTAGGTCTACCAACGGTAGGTTTAGGTTGAGTGTTGGTTTGAGTGGTGATAGATCAAGTAGAAGATGTGTATAATATTTCTTCAAAGAGGCAACTCTTGCCATACTTTCTCTACTCCCTCAAAGTATGGTTACGAGAGGGAAATGTTTAAGACACTTCATCAGTAGTGGACCTCAGATTCATCGGGTGTTTCGGCACTTTAAACACTAGACACCCTCCTCTGAGGCGGCCCGCCTTGGTTGATCATTTCCAGGCGAGTGTCTCATAGCCAATTGCTAATCGAGTTTGGTCAGGCCCACAATCGTGTAGTTGGGGCCTGGTTTGAGTTTTGAACGAATTTGTCCTTTAAAACGAGTTTTAAAAACATTAAATGCTATTACTTGCATTGAACAATAAAGCAGTACCAGTGTAGGTTGAAGTAAATTAGAAAGAGCAATGTAAAAGTCAAAGTTAGATGTCTAATAACAGAAATAAGGACTGAAATGCCGCCCTAAATGGCCTAAAACAACCACGTAAGGTCAAAGGTCAATCTGTAATTTGAATTTTTAGATAGTGGAGTTAAAAGGTTATGTAGCCATTGAGATTATTTAGAGGCCTTAATATAATAACCGAGTCTAAAATAGCATAATTTAGGACTGAATTTTCCACATAAGCGCCAAAAAAGGCAACGGACGGCGAAAGGTCGAAGGTCGTGACTGGCGGATGTCAAGCATCAAGCTTCTACCAGACCTCCCTCCTAAAAGTTATGGCAACGCAAACAGACATCACCCTCACACAAGGATAACCGCTGGATGCGATAACTTCTGAAGATGAATGGAAATTAATCCCTGGTTTTGTGTTTCGGCCTACCTGACTATACGACGGTGAGTAAAAAAATAATTTTGAGATGACTATCCTTTTGGAATCCTCCCGGTCCATAAAGTATATCTGCAAGTTTTCTTAAGTTTTTATGAAGCATAAGTAGCTTTTTTTAGCCTTTTTAAACCGATTTTTACAGCAGTAATTTGCATATGCAATTCAGCTCAGCCAATGTGTGTTTTTGGCCTGTTTTTTGGTGGAAAAAGGGTGTATTTTTGTTGCTGTGGCGCTTGTTTGCGGATCTATATCGTATAGATATTCTGTTTCTGGTGCCAGTCCATTACTGCTAGCATGCTAATGCTAATATTAATCAATTAACTCTTAAAAGAACACTAATAAGGCTAAAATACTGTAATTAATGAGCTTTAAATGTTAATCTAACTTGAGCTTAAATCCTCTCACATCCGCTTAGATCCCATCTTTCAGACAAGAGAATGGCTCAGGCTTTTATGTTAATTAAACCTAATAAAGTGCTATTAAGGTTAAGAAAACATATGGAATACACTGCAAGTAAGCTATAATTACGTTTCAAATTGACTGCAACCAGTTTTTGCTCCAGTTCTGGTTAAGTTACCGTCAGGTTACTCCTAGGTTGTGGTTACGTTATGGTTACGTTGCTTGAAGGTTATAGTTGGGTTATTCTTCAAATTTTTGGTTTTAATCTGCAGTTATGTTGTCTCTCGGTTATAATTGGGTTACCCTTGGGTTGTGGTATAAGTTGTGCCTTGATCGCAGTTAAGTTATTCTTCATTTGCGGGTAGAATACGTTTAGCTTGGAGCTGAATTACTGTGTTGGTTCGGGCCTAGATTTAGTTCCTGGGTCTACCAGTGCTAGGTTTAGGCGAAGTGTTGGTTCGGGCCTTGATTTATTTCCTGGGTCTACCAATGCTAGGTTTAGGCGACGTCTTGGTCCGAGGCTAGATTTAGTTCCTGGGTGTACCAATGCTAGGTTTAGGCGAAGTGTTGGTTCGAGGCTAGGCGACATCTTGGTTCCAGGCTAGATTTAGTTCCTTGGTCTACCAATACTAGGTTTAGGCAAAGTGTTGGTTCGGGCCTAGATTTAGTTCCTGGGTCTACCAATGCTAGGTTTAGGCGACGTCTTGGTCCGAGGTTAGATTTAGTTACTGGGTCAACCAATGCTAGGTTTAGGCGAAGTGTTGGTTCGGGCCTAGATTTAGTTTCTGGGTCTACCAATGCTAGGTTTAAGCGACGTCTTGGTCCGAGGTCAGATTTAGTTGCTGGGTCTACCAATGCTAGGTTTAGGCGAAGTGTTGGTTCGTGGCTAGGCGACGTCTTGGTTCCAGGCTAGATTTAGTTCCTGGGTCTACCAATGCTAGGTTTAGGCGACGTCTTGGTCCGAGGCTAGATTTAGTTCCTTGGTCTACCAATGCTAGGTTTAGGCGAAGTGTTGGTTCGGGCCTAGATTTAGTTTCTGGGTCTACCAATACTAGGTTTAAGCGACGTCTTGGTCCGAGGTCAGATTTAGTTGCTGGGTCTACCAATGCTAGGTTTAGGCGAAGTGTTGGTTCGTGGCTAGGCGACGTCTTGGTTCCAGGCTAGATTTAGTTCCTGGGTCTACCAATGCTAGGTTTAGGCGACGTCCTGGTCCGACGCTAGATTTAGTTCCTTGGTCTACCAATGCTAGGTTTAGGCGAAGTGTTGGTTCGGGCCTAGATTTAGTTTCTGGGTCTACCAATGCTAGGTTTAAGCGACGTCTTGGTCCGAGGTCAGATTTAGTTGCTGGGTCTACCAATGCTAGGTTTAGGCGAAGTGTTGGTTCGTGGCTAGGCGACGTCTTGGTTCCAGGCTAGATTTAGTTCCTTGTTCTACCAATGCTAGGTTTAGGCGAAGTGTTGGTTCGTGGCTAGATTTAGTTCCTGGGTCTACCAATGCTAGGTTTAGTGTCTGAAATCCTGGTTTGTCGACATTCTTGAATAGGATGAAATCTTTTGTATCTAAATGCTAAATGAAATTATTTACAGTGAACCAGGAGGCGATAGACCTGTCTGGGCCACACGCCCCCCCAAAAAGCCTGTCTGGGCTTAGGTTCACCTCCCCCTCCCACATCTCCTCCCCGCACAAACAGGAAGGAGACATCGGAGGGAGCGAATTTCAAATCGCATTCAAAAAACAAGCCCCTATAGAGGATTCTGTGCGTAAAATCTGGTATGTCAAGTCCGATGGCTCTGGCGAAGGTTAGGTTAGAAAAATTACAACAGCTCCCCCCAACCTAGCACCCGTCTAGGAAAGTTTGAAGTAGGGAGACTGAGGATAGTGCACGGGCCGACGCATGTCTGACTATACCAAGGAAGCCTTTATCTATCTCCCATTCCAGGAGAATAGCCTTAGTAGGCATGGGGCTAAGAATGTGGAAGACCAGGAATTCGGTTTCGGTTAGATTTAGTGCGAAGGTTGGTTCGAAGTTCGATCTGAACATCAATCGGCTCTGGGAACGCAAAGTTTTTGACTAAACTTACTCCAGACCAGCGAATCAGGCAGTAACCCGAAAGTCACTGCCCGATAATCCTGATCGGGCATTGCATTCCGTCAGCGAGTGCTGTTTAAGGTTTCAAAATTGACTGCGACCAGCCTTTGCTCAAATTGTGGTCAAGTTAACGTCAGGTAACTCTTAGCTTGTAGTTCCGTTGTGTTGGGAAGACTAGGGTTCAAGTCCATAGGGCTACGAACGGTAGGTTTAGGTTAAGTGTTGGCTCGGGCCTAGATTTAGTCCTTAGGTCTACCGACGGTAGGTTTAGGTTTAAGTGTTGGTTCGGGGCTAGATTTAGTCCTTAGGTCTACCAACGGTAGGTTTAGGTTGAGTGTTGGTTTGAGTGGTGATAGATCAAGTAGAAGATGTGTATAATATTTCTTCAAAGAGGCAACTCTTGCCATACTTTCTCTACTCCCTCAAAGTATGGTTACGAGAGGGAAATGTTTAAGACACTTCATCAGTAGTGGACCTCAGATTCATCGGGTGTTTCGGCACTTTAAACACTAGACACCCTCCTCTGAGGCGGCCCGCCTTGGTTGATCATTTCCAGGCGAGTGTCTCATAGCCAATTGCTAATCGAGTTTGGTCAGGCCCACAATCGTGTAGTTGGGGCCTGGTTTGAGTTTTGAACGAATTTGTCCTTTAAAACGAGTTTTAAAAACATTAAATGCTATTACTTGCATTGAACAATAAAGCAGTACCAGTGTAGGTTGAAGTAAATTAGAAAGAGCAATGTAAAAGTCAAAGTTAGATGTCTAATAACAGAAATAAGGACTGAAATGCCGCCCTAAATGGCCTAAAACAACCACGTAAGGTCAAAGGTCAATCTGTAATTTGAATGTTTAGATAGTGGAGTTAAAAGGTTATGTAGCCATTGAGATTATTTAGAGGCCTTAATATAATAACCGAGTCTAAAATAGCATAATTTAGGACTGAATTTTCCACATAAGCGCCAAAAAAGGCAACGGACGGCGAAAGGTCGAAGGTCGTGACTGGCGGATGTCAAGCATCAAGCTTCTACCAGACCTCCCTCCTAAAAGTTATGGCAACGCAAACAGACATCACCCTCACACAAGGATAACCGCTGGATGCGATAACTTCTGAAGATGAATGGAAATTAATCCCTGGTTTTGTGTTTCGGCCTACCTGACTATACGACGGTGAGTAAAAAAATAATTTTGAGATGACTATCCTTTTGGAATCCTCCCGGTCCATAAAGTATATCTGCAAGTTTTCTTAAGTTTTTATGAAGCATAAGTAGCTTTTTTTAGCCTTTTTAAACCGATTTTTACAGCAGTAATTTGCATATGCAATTCAGCTCAGCCAATGTGTGTTTTTGGCCTGTTTTTTGGTGGAAAAAGGGTGTATTTTTGTTGCTGTGGCGCTTGTTTGCGGATCTATATCGTATAGATATTCTGTTTCTGGTGCCAGTCCATTACTGCTAGCATGCTAATGCTAATATTAATCAATTAACTCTTAAAAGAACACTAATAAGGCTAAAATACTGTAATTAATGAGCTTTAAATGTTAATCTAACTTGAGCTTAAATCCTCTCACATCCGCTTAGATCCCATCTTTCAGACAAGAGAATGGCTCAGGCTTTTATGTTAATTAAACCTAATAAAGTGCTATTAAGGTTAAGAAAACATATGGAATACACTGCAAGTAAGCTATAATTACGTTTCAAATTGACTGCAACCAGTTTTTGCTCCAGTTCTGGTTAAGTTACCGTCAGGTTACTCCTAGGTTGTGGTTACGTTATGGTTACGTTGCTTGAAGGTTATAGTTGGGTTATTCTTCAAATTTTTGGTTTTAATCTGCAGTTATGTTGTCTCTCGGTTATAATTGGGTTACCCTTGGGTTGTGGTATAAGTTGTGCCTTGATCGCAGTTAAGTTATTCTTCATTTGCGGGTAGAATACGTTTAGCTTGGAGCTGAATTACTGTGTTGGTTCGGGCCTAGATTTAGTTCCTGGGTCTACCAGTGCTAGGTTTAGGCGAAGTGTTGGTTCGGGCCTTGATTTATTTCCTGGGTCTACCAATGCTAGGTTTAGGCGACGTCTTGGTCCGAGGCTAGATTTAGTTCCTGGGTGTACCAATGCTAGGTTTAGGCGAAGTGTTGGTTCGAGGCTAGGCGACATCTTGGTTCCAGGCTAGATTTAGTTCCTTGGTCTACCAATACTAGGTTTAGGCAAAGTGTTGGTTCGGGCCTAGATTTAGTTCCTGGGTCTACCAATGCTAGGTTTAGGCGACGTCTTGGTCCGAGGTTAGATTTAGTTACTGGGTCAACCAATGCTAGGTTTAGGCGAAGTGTTGGTTCGGGCCTAGATTTAGTTTCTGGGTCTACCAATGCTAGGTTTAAGCGACGTCTTGGTCCGAGGTCAGATTTAGTTGCTGGGTCTACCAATGCTAGGTTTAGGCGAAGTGTTGGTTCGTGGCTAGGCGACGTCTTGGTTCCAGGCTAGATTTAGTTCCTGGGTCTACCAATGCTAGGTTTAGGCGACGTCTTGGTCCGAGGCTAGATTTAGTTCCTTGGTCTACCAATGCTAGGTTTAGGCGAAGTGTTGGTTCGGGCCTAGATTTAGTTTCTGGGTCTACCAATACTAGGTTTAAGCGACGTCTTGGTCCGAGGTCAGATTTAGTTGCTGGGTCTACCCATGCTAGGTTTAGGCGAAGTGTTGGTTCGTGGCTAGGCGACGTCTTGGTTCCAGGCTAGATTTAGTTCCTTGTTCTACCAATGCTAGGTTTAGGCGAAGTGTTGGTTCGTGGCTAGATTTAGTTCCTGGGTCTACCAATGCTAGGTTTAGTGTCTGAAATCCTGGTTTGTCGACATTGTTGAATAGGATGAAATCTTTTGTATCTAAATGCTAAATGAAATTATTTACAGTGAACCAGGAGGCGATAGACCTGTCTGGGCCACACGCCCCCCCAAAAAGCCTGTCTGGGCTTAGGTTCACCTCCCCCTCCCACATCTCCTCCCCGCACAAACAGGAAGGAGACATCGGAGGGAGCGAATTTCAAATCGCATTCAAAAAACAAGCCCCTATAGAGGATTCTGTGCGTAAAATCTGGTATGTCAAGTCCGATGGCTCTGGCGAAGGTTAGGTTAGAAAAATTACAACAGCTCCCCCCAACCTAGCACCCGTCTAGGAAAGTTTGAAGTAGGGAGACTGAGGATAGTGCACGGGCCGACGCATGTCTGACTATACCAAGGAAGCCTTTATCTATCTCCCATTCCAGGAGAATAGCCTTAGTAGGCATGGGGCTAAGAATGTGGAAGACCAGGAATTCGGTTTCGGTTAGATTTAGTGCGAAGGTTGGTTCGAAGTTCGATCTGAACATCAATCGGCTCTGGGAACGCAAAGTTTTTGACTAAACTTACTCCAGACCAGCGAATCAGGCAGTAACCCGAAAGTCACTGCCCGATAATCCTGATCGGGCATTGCATTCCGTCAGCGAGTGCTGTTTAAGGTTTCAAAATTGACTGCGACCAGCCTTTGCTCAAATTGTGGTCAAGTTAACGTCAGGTAACTCTTAGCTTGTAGTTCCGTTGTGTTGGGAAGACTAGGGTTCAAGTCCATAGGGCTACGAACGGTAGGTTTAGGTTAAGTGTTGGCTCGGGCCTAGATTTAGTCCTTAGGTCTACCGACGGTAGGTTTAGGTTTAAGTGTTGGTTCGGGGCTAGATTTAGTCCTTAGGTCTACCAACGGTAGGTTTAGGTTGAGTGTTGGTTTGAGTGGTGATAGATCAAGTAGAAGATGTGTATAATATTTCTTCAAAGAGGCAACTCTTGCCATACTTTCTCTACTCCCTCAAAGTATGGTTACGAGAGGGAAATGTTTAAGACACTTCATCAGTAGTGGACCTCAGATTCATCGGGTGTTTCGGCACTTTAAACACTAGACACCCTCCTCTGAGGCGGCCCGCCTTGGTTGATCATTTCCAGGCGAGTGTCTCATAGCCAATTGCTAATCGAGTTTGGTCAGGCCCACAATCGTGTAGTTGGGGCCTGGTTTGAGTTTTGAACGAATTTGTCCTTTAAAACGAGTTTTAAAAACATTAAATGCTATTACTTGCATTGAACAATAAAGCAGTACCAGTGTAGGTTGAAGTAAATTAGAAAGAGCAATGTAAAAGTCAAAGTTAGATGTCTAATAACAGAAATAAGGACTGAAATGCCGCCCTAAATGGCCTAAAACAACCACGTAAGGTCAAAGGTCAATCTGTAATTTGAATTTTTAGATAGTGGAGTTAAAAGGTTATGTAGCCATTGAGATTATTTAGAGGCCTTAATATAATAACCGAGTCTAAAATAGCATAATTTAGGACTGAATTTTCCACATAAGCGCCAAAAAAGGCAACGGACGGCGAAAGGTCGAAGGTCGTGACTGGCGGATGTCAAGCATCAAGCTTCTACCAGACCTCCCTCCTAAAAGTTATGGCAACGCAAACAGACATCACCCTCACACAAGGATAACCGCTGGATGCGATAACTTCTGAAGATGAATGGAAATTAATCCCTGGTTTTGTGTTTCGGCCTACCTGACTATACGACGGTGAGTAAAAAAATAATTTTGAGATGACTATCCTTTTGGAATCCTCCCGGTCCATAAAGTATATCTGCAAGTTTTCTTAAGTTTTTATGAAGCATAAGTAGCTTTTTTTAGCCTTTTTAAACCGATTTTTACAGCAGTAATTTGCATATGCAATTCAGCTCAGCCAATGTGTGTTTTTGGCCTGTTTTTTGGTGGAAAAAGGGTGTATTTTTGTTGCTGTGGCGCTTGTTTGCGGATCTATATCGTATAGATATTCTGTTTCTGGTGCCAGTCCATTACTGCTAGCATGCTAATGCTAATATTAATCAATTAACTCTTAAAAGAACACTAATAAGGCTAAAATACTGTAATTAATGAGCTTTAAATGTTAATCTAACTTGAGCTTAAATCCTCTCACATCCGCTTAGATCCCATCTTTCAGACAAGAGAATGGCTCAGGCTTTTATGTTAATTAAACCTAATAAAGTGCTATTAAGGTTAAGAAAACATATGGAATACACTGCAAGTAAGCTATAATTACGTTTCAAATTGACTGCAACCAGTTTTTGCTCCAGTTCTGGTTAAGTTACCGTCAGGTTACTCCTAGGTTGTGGTTACGTTATGGTTACGTTGCTTGAAGGTTATAGTTGGGTTATTCTTCAAATTTTTGGTTTTAATCTGCAGTTATGTTGTCTCTCGGTTATAATTGGGTTACCCTTGGGTTGTGGTATAAGTTGTGCCTTGATCGCAGTTAAGTTATTCTTCATTTGCGGGTAGAATACGTTTAGCTTGGAGCTGAATTACTGTGTTGGTTCGGGCCTAGATTTAGTTCCTGGGTCTACCAGTGCTAGGTTTAGGCGAAGTGTTGGTTCGGGCCTTGATTTATTTCCTGGGTCTACCAATGCTAGGTTTAGGCGACGTCTTGGTCCGAGGCTAGATTTAGTTCCTGGGTGTACCAATGCTAGGTTTAGGCGAAGTGTTGGTTCGAGGCTAGGCGACATCTTGGTTCCAGGCTAGATTTAGTTCCTTGGTCTACCAATACTAGGTTTAGGCAAAGTGTTGGTTCGGGCCTAGATTTAGTTCCTGGGTCTACCAATGCTAGGTTTAGGCGACGTCTTGGTCCGAGGTTAGATTTAGTTACTGGGTCAACCAATGCTAGGTTTAGGCGAAGTGTTGGTTCGGGCCTAGATTTAGTTTCTGGGTCTACCAATGCTAGGTTTAAGCGACGTCTTGGTCCGAGGTCAGATTTAGTTGCTGGGTCTACCAATGCTAGGTTTAGGCGAAGTGTTGGTTCGTGGCTAGGCGACGTCTTGGTTCCAGGCTAGATTTAGTTCCTGGGTCTACCAATGCTAGGTTTAGGCGACGTCTTGGTCCGAGGCTAGATTTAGTTCCTTGGTCTACCAATGCTAGGTTTAGGCGAAGTGTTGGTTCGGGCCTAGATTTAGTTTCTGGGTCTACCAATACTAGGTTTAAGCGACGTCTTGGTCCGAGGTCAGATTTAGTTGCTGGGTCTACCAATGCTAGGTTTAGGCGAAGTGTTGGTTCGTGGCTAGGCGACGTCTTGGTTCCAGGCTAGATTTAGTTCCTGGGTCTACCAATGCTAGGTTTAGGCGACGTCCTGGTCCGACGCTAGATTTAGTTCCTTGGTCTACCAATGCTAGGTTTAGGCGAAGTGTTGGTTCGGGCCTAGATTTAGTTTCTGGGTCTACCAATGCTAGGTTTAAGCGACGTCTTGGTCCGAGGTCAGATTTAGTTGCTGGGTCTACCAATGCTAGGTTTAGGCGAAGTGTTGGTTCGTGGCTAGGCGACGTCTTGGTTCCAGGCTAGATTTAGTTCCTTGTTCTACCAATGCTAGGTTTAGGCGAAGTGTTGGTTCGTGGCTAGATTTAGTTCCTGGGTCTACCAATGCTAGGTTTAGTGTCTGAAATCCTGGTTTGTCGACATTCTTGAATAGGATGAAATCTTTTGTATCTAAATGCTAAATGAAATTATTTACAGTGAACCAGGAGGCGATAGACCTGTCTGGGCCACACGCCCCCCCAAAAAGCCTGTCTGGGCTTAGGTTCACCTCCCCCTCCCACATCTCCTCCCCGCACAAACAGGAAGGAGACATCGGAGGGAGCGAATTTCAAATCGCATTCAAAAAACAAGCCCCTATAGAGGATTCTGTGCGTAAAATCTGGTATGTCAAGTCCGATGGCTCTGGCGAAGGTTAGGTTAGAAAAATTACAACAGCTCCCCCCAACCTAGCACCCGTCTAGGAAAGTTTGAAGTAGGGAGACTGAGGATAGTGCACGGGCCGACGCATGTCTGACTATACCAAGGAAGCCTTTATCTATCTCCCATTCCAGGAGAATAGCCTTAGTAGGCATGGGGCTAAGAATGTGGAAGACCAGGAATTCGGTTTCGGTTAGATTTAGTGCGAAGGTTGGTTCGAAGTTCGATCTGAACATCAATCGGCTCTGGGAACGCAAAGTTTTTGACTAAACTTACTCCAGACCAGCGAATCAGGCAGTAACCCGAAAGTCACTGCCCGATAATCCTGATCGGGCATTGCATTCCGTCAGCGAGTGCTGTTTAAGGTTTCAAAATTGACTGCGACCAGCCTTTGCTCAAATTGTGGTCAAGTTAACGTCAGGTAACTCTTAGCTTGTAGTTCCGTTGTGTTGGGAAGACTAGGGTTCAAGTCCATAGGGCTACGAACGGTAGGTTTAGGTTAAGTGTTGGCTCGGGCCTAGATTTAGTCCTTAGGTCTACCGACGGTAGGTTTAGGTTTAAGTGTTGGTTCGGGGCTAGATTTAGTCCTTAGGTCTACCAACGGTAGGTTTAGGTTGAGTGTTGGTTTGAGTGGTGATAGATCAAGTAGAAGATGTGTATAATATTTCTTCAAAGAGGCAACTCTTGCCATACTTTCTCTACTCCCTCAAAGTATGGTTACGAGAGGGAAATGTTTAAGACACTTCATCAGTAGTGGACCTCAGATTCATCGGGTGTTTCGGCACTTTAAACACTAGACACCCTCCTCTGAGGCGGCCCGCCTTGGTTGATCATTTCCAGGCGAGTGTCTCATAGCCAATTGCTAATCGAGTTTGGTCAGGCCCACAATCGTGTAGTTGGGGCCTGGTTTGAGTTTTGAACGAATTTGTCCTTTAAAACGAGTTTTAAAAACATTAAATGCTATTACTTGCATTGAACAATAAAGCAGTACCAGTGTAGGTTGAAGTAAATTAGAAAGAGCAATGTAAAAGTCAAAGTTAGATGTCTAATAACAGAAATAAGGACTGAAATGCCGCCCTAAATGGCCTAAAACAACCACGTAAGGTCAAAGGTCAATCTGTAATTTGAATGTTTAGATAGTGGAGTTAAAAGGTTATGTAGCCATTGAGATTATTTAGAGGCCTTAATATAATAACCGAGTCTAAAATAGCATAATTTAGGACTGAATTTTCCACATAAGCGCCAAAAAAGGCAACGGACGGCGAAAGGTCGAAGGTCGTGACTGGCGGATGTCAAGCATCAAGCTTCTACCAGACCTCCCTCCTAAAAGTTATGGCAACGCAAACAGACATCACCCTCACACAAGGATAACCGCTGGATGCGATAACTTCTGAAGATGAATGGAAATTAATCCCTGGTTTTGTGTTTCGGCCTACCTGACTATACGACGGTGAGTAAAAAAATAATTTTGAGATGACTATCCTTTTGGAATCCTCCCGGTCCATAAAGTATATCTGCAAGTTTTCTTAAGTTTTTATGAAGCATAAGTAGCTTTTTTTAGCCTTTTTAAACCGATTTTTACAGCAGTAATTTGCATATGCAATTCAGCTCAGCCAATGTGTGTTTTTGGCCTGTTTTTTGGTGGAAAAAGGGTGTATTTTTGTTGCTGTGGCGCTTGTTTGCGGATCTATATCGTATAGATATTCTGTTTCTGGTGCCAGTCCATTACTGCTAGCATGCTAATGCTAATATTAATCAATTAACTCTTAAAAGAACACTAATAAGGCTAAAATACTGTAATTAATGAGCTTTAAATGTTAATCTAACTTGAGCTTAAATCCTCTCACATCCGCTTAGATCCCATCTTTCAGACAAGAGAATGGCTCAGGCTTTTATGTTAATTAAACCTAATAAAGTGCTATTAAGGTTAAGAAAACATATGGAATACACTGCAAGTAAGCTATAATTACGTTTCAAATTGACTGCAACCAGTTTTTGCTCCAGTTCTGGTTAAGTTACCGTCAGGTTACTCCTAGGTTGTGGTTACGTTATGGTTACGTTGCTTGAAGGTTATAGTTGGGTTATTCTTCAAATTTTTGGTTTTAATCTGCAGTTATGTTGTCTCTCGGTTATAATTGGGTTACCCTTGGGTTGTGGTATAAGTTGTGCCTTGATCGCAGTTAAGTTATTCTTCATTTGCGGGTAGAATACGTTTAGCTTGGAGCTGAATTACTGTGTTGGTTCGGGCCTAGATTTAGTTCCTGGGTCTACCAGTGCTAGGTTTAGGCGAAGTGTTGGTTCGGGCCTTGATTTATTTCCTGGGTCTACCAATGCTAGGTTTAGGCGACGTCTTGGTCCGAGGCTAGATTTAGTTCCTGGGTGTACCAATGCTAGGTTTAGGCGAAGTGTTGGTTCGAGGCTAGGCGACATCTTGGTTCCAGGCTAGATTTAGTTCCTTGGTCTACCAATACTAGGTTTAGGCAAAGTGTTGGTTCGGGCCTAGATTTAGTTCCTGGGTCTACCAATGCTAGGTTTAGGCGACGTCTTGGTCCGAGGTTAGATTTAGTTACTGGGTCAACCAATGCTAGGTTTAGGCGAAGTGTTGGTTCGGGCCTAGATTTAGTTTCTGGGTCTACCAATGCTAGGTTTAAGCGACGTCTTGGTCCGAGGTCAGATTTAGTTGCTGGGTCTACCAATGCTAGGTTTAGGCGAAGTGTTGGTTCGTGGCTAGGCGACGTCTTGGTTCCAGGCTAGATTTAGTTCCTGGGTCTACCAATGCTAGGTTTAGGCGACGTCTTGGTCCGAGGCTAGATTTAGTTCCTTGGTCTACCAATGCTAGGTTTAGGCGAAGTGTTGGTTCGGGCCTAGATTTAGTTTCTGGGTCTACCAATACTAGGTTTAAGCGACGTCTTGGTCCGAGGTCAGATTTAGTTGCTGGGTCTACCAATGCTAGGTTTAGGCGAAGTGTTGGTTCGTGGCTAGGCGACGTCTTGGTTCCAGGCTAGATTTAGTTCCTGGGTCTACCAATGCTAGGTTTAGGCGACGTCCTGGTCCGACGCTAGATTTAGTTCCTTGGTCTACCAATGCTAGGTTTAGGCGAAGTGTTGGTCCGAGGCTAGATTTAGTTTTTTTTACAGCAGTAATTTGCATATGCAATTCAGCTCAGCCAATGTGTGTTTTTGGCAATGGTTGGTATTTTTGTTGCTGTGGCGCTTGTTTGCGGATCTATATCGTGTAGATATTCTGTTTCTGGTGCCAGTCCATTACTGCTAGCATGCTAATGCTAATAATAATCAATTAACTCTTAAAAGAACACCAATAAGGCTAAAATACTATAATTAATGAGCTTTAAATGTTAATCTAACTTGAGCTTAAATCCTCTCACATCCGCTTAGATCCCATCTTTCAGACGAGAGAATGGCTCAAGCTTTTATGTTAATTAAACCTAATAAAGTGCTATTAAGGTTAAGAAAACATATATAATACACTGCAAGTAAGCTATAATTACGTTTCAAATTGACTGCAACCAGTTTTTGCTCCAGTTCTGGTTAAGTTACCGTCAGGTTACTCCTAGGTTGTGGTTACGTTATGGTTACGTTGCTTGAAGGTTATAGTTGGGTTATTCTTCAAATTTTTGGTTTTAATCTGCAGTTATGTTGTCTCTCGGTTATAATTGGGTTACCCTTGGGTTGTGGCATAAGTTGTGCCTTGATCGCAGTTAAGTTATTCTTCATTTGCGGGTAGAATACGATTAGCTTGGAGCTGAATTACTGTGTTGGTTCGGGCCTAGATTTAGTTCCTGGGTCTACCAATGCTAGGTTTAGGCGACGTCTTGGTCCGAGGCTAGATTTAGTTCCTGGGTGTACCAATGCTAGGTTTAGGCGAAGTGTTGGTTCGAGGCTAGGCGACATCTTGGTTCCGGGCTAGATTTAGTTCCTTGGTCTACCAATACTAGGTTCAGGCGAAGTGTTGGTTCGGGCCTAGATTTAGTTCCTGGGTCTACCAATGCTAGGTTTAGGCGAAGTGTTGGTTCGGGCCTTGATTTATTTCCTGGGTCTACCAATGCTAGGTTTAGGCGACGTCTTGGTCTGAGGCTAGATTTAGTTCCTGGGTATACCAATGCTAGGTTTAGGCAAAGTGTTGGTTCGAGGCTAGGCGACATCTTGGTTCCGGGCTAGATTTAGTTCTTTGGTCTACCAATACTAGGTTTAGGCGAAGTGTTGGTTCGGGCCTAGATTTAGTTCCTGGGTCTACCAATACTAGGTTTAGGCGGCGTCTTGGTCCGAGGTTAGATTTAGTTACTGGGTCAACCAATGCTAGGTTTAGGCGAAGTGTTGGTTCAGGCCTAGATTTAGTTCCTGGGTCTACCAATGCTAGGTTTAGGCGACGTCTTGGTCCGAGGCCAGATTTAGTTACTGGGTCAACCAATGCTAGGTTTAGGCGAAGTGTTGGTTCGAGGCTAGGCGACGTCTTGGTTCCGGGTTAGATTTAGTTCCTTGGTCTACCAATGCTAGGTTTAGGCGAAGTGTTGGTTCGTGGCTAGATTTAGTTCCTGGGTCTACCAATGCTAGGTTTAGTGTCTGAAATCCTGGTTTGTCGACATTCTTGAATAGGATGAAATCTTTTGTATCTAAATGCTAAATGAAATTATTTACAGTGAACCAGGAGGCGATAGACCTGTCTGGGCCACACGCCCCCCCCCCAATAAGCCTGTCTGGGCTTAGGTTCACCTCCCCCTCCCATCTCCTCCCCGCACAAACAGGAAAGAGACGTCGGAGGGAGCGAATTTCAAATCGCATTCAAAAAACAAGCCCCTATAGAGGATTCTGTGCGTAAAATCTGGTATGTCAAGTCCGATGGCTCTGGCGAAGGTTAGGTTAGAAAAATTACAACAGCTCCCCCCAACCTAGCACCCGTCTAGGAAAGTTTGAAGTAGGGAGACTGAGGATAGTGCACGGGCCGACGCATGTCTGACTATACCAAGGAAGCCTTTATCTATCTCCCATTCCAGGAGAATAGCCTTAGTAGGCATGGGGCTAAGAATGTGGAAGACCAGGAATTCGGTTTCGGTTAGATTTAGTGCGAAGGTTGGTTCGAAGTTCGATCTGAACATCAATCGGCTCTGGGAACGCAAAGTTTTTGACTAAACTTACTCCGGACCAGCGAATCAGGCAGTAACCCGAAAGTCACTGCCCGATAATCCTGATCGGGCATTGCATTCCGTCAGCGAGTGCTGTTTAAGGTTTCAAAATTGACTGCGACCAGCCTTTGCTCAAATTGTGGTCAAGTTAACGTCAGGTAACTCTTAGCTTGTAGTTCCGTTGTGTTGGGAAGACTAGGGTTCAAGTCCATAGGGCTACGAACGGTAGGTTTAGGTTAAGTGTTGGTTCGGGGCTAGATTTAGTCCTTAGGTCTACCGATGGTTGGTTTAGGTTAAAGTGTTGGTTCGGGGCTAGATTAAGTCCTTAGGTCTACCGACGGTAGGTTTAGGTTGACAGTTGGTTTGCGTAGTGATAGATCAAGTAGAAGATGCGTATATTATTTCTTCAAAGAGGCAACTCTTGCCATACTTTCTCTGCTCCCTCAAAGTAGGGTTACGAGAGGGAAATGTTTAAGACACTTCATCGGTAGTGTACCTCAGATTCATCGGGTGTTTCGGCACTTTAAACACTAGACACCCTCCTCTGAGGCGGCCCGCCTTGGTTGATCATTTCCAGGCGAGTGTCTCATAGCCAATTGCTAATTGAGTTTGGTCAGGCCCACAATCGTGTAGTTGGGGCCTGGTTTGAGTTTTGAACGAATTTGTCCTTTAAAACGAGTTTTAAAAACATTAAATGCTATTACTTGCATTGAACAATAAAGCAGTACCAGTGTAGGTTGAAGTAAATTAGAGAGAGCAATGTAAAAGTCAAAGTTAGATGTCTAATAACAGAAATAAGGACTGAAATGCCACCCTAAATGGCCTAAAACAACCACGTAAGGTCAAAGGTCAATCTGTAATTTGAATGTTTAGATAGTGGAGTTAAAAGGTTATGTAGCCATTGAGATTATTTAGAGGCCTTAATATAATAACCGGGTCTAAAATAGCATAATTTAGGACTGAATTTTCCACATAAGCGCCAAAAAAGGCAACGGACGGCGAAAGGTCGAAGGTCGTGACTGGCGGATGTCAAGCATCAAGCTTCTACCAGACCTCCCTCCTAAAAGTTATGGCAACGCAAACAGACATCACCCTCACACAAGGATAACCGCTGGATGCGATAACTTCTGAAGAGGAATGGAAATTAATCCCTGGTTTTGTGTTTCGGCCTACCTGACTATACGACGGTGAGTAAAAAAATAATTTTGAGATGACTATCCTTTTGGAATCCTCCCGGTCCATAAAGTATATCTGCAAGTTTTCTTAAGTTTTTATGAAGCATAAGTAGCTTTTTTTAGCCTTTTTAAACCGATTTTTACAGCAGTAATTTGCATATGCAATTCAGCTCAGCCAATGTGTGTTTTTGGCCTGTTTTTTGGTGGAAAAAGGGTGTATTTTTGTTGCTGTGGCGCTTGTTTGCGGATCTATATCGTATAGATATTCTGTTTCTGGTGCCAGTCCATTACTGCTAGCATGCTAATGCTAATATTAATCAATTAACTCTTAAAAGAACACTAATAAGGCTAAAATACTGTAATTAATGAGCTTTAAATGTTAATCTAATTTGAGCTTAAATCCTCTCACATCCGCTTAGATCCCATCTTTCAGACGAGAGAATGGCTCAAGCTTTTATGTTAATTTGTAACAGTTACCTGTACTGAACCTTACATAAAGAAAAGAAGGGGGATCAATCACCATCAAACATCACATTATATTTTTCAAGAAGAGCATACAACTTCAACATTGAACATCACAACATCTGAACCATAAGCAATAATGTAAACAGTCCATTCGTACTGAGTGGCAAAAACCTTTTTAAATGTCCAACCAGCGTTGCAGACCCGAGTTACCATCAATGTCCTTGGTTCATCACATCATTGGAGAATGATGAAAAGGCTGATGAAAGGCTAAAGTCCAAGATCATCCGCAGCTTTAAAGTAGTTCAAAGGAAATTCCAAAGTCCAGGTGAATGGTACATCAGCGACGATAACCAGTTGAGATGCCCTCAACATTAAGCGGATAAAAGAAACCCTCTAAGCAAAACAAACCAAACAATACAACATGAGGCTCAGTAAACAAAATACATTTTCCACTAGAAACCTCTGATAAATCTACAGAAACAATAAAGCAACTCACGTTGAGATGTTGAACCCAAAAGTTCCTCAACAAGGGTTTGAAAAAGCATAAAGAGAGCAAACACTCTCAGCTCACAAGTGCCCTCATTCACACTTCCCACTCCTCTTATTCTCTGATCTAGAGAAACTTCCTTTGATACCAACTCCCTTGCACCCTCTCATGATCGGGAGTAAAATTACACTTAAAATACAAAAACAGGTAACAGTTTACCAGATCTGTTACACACCCCCCCTCTCAGAAGAAGGCCTGACCTGGCCGTAGAACCTTTTCAAATTTTCTACATGGTAGGTCTCGACCTGCTTGGGATCGGCGGACATCTCAACTTTGTAATTTACATTATTCAGCTGCTTTAAAATTTTGGCAGGCCCTTGCCACTTAGGAGCTAGCTTGGCTGTAAAAGCATCCCCTGCACGAGACAACGGATGAGTACGAACCCAAATCAATTCCCCTTCTCGGAAGGTCTCTTGCCGTCTCTTTCGGTTGTAGTACTTCCGTTGTTTGCTTTGGGCTTTTGCAACATTCCCTTTCACTTTTTCCAGAAGTGACTGCTGGCGCTCAATAACTTCATACGCAGATTGGTCAGGATCAGGAGAGCGATACTGGAATAGTTCAAGGGGTCCTTTCAACTTACGTCCTAGAGCAATTTCTGCTGGAGTATAGTCTGTACTCTCCTGCCAAGATGAATTGATTGCAAACCTGAACTCATGGATCCACTGATCCCAATTCCGATGATTATCCTTGACATATGATGCAATCATGGTCTTGAGAGTTCTGTTCACCCTTTCTGTCAAATTAGTCTGCGGATGGTACGCAGTGGTGAGTTTTTGAATTGCACCCCATTGTCGACAGGTAGCGTTCAGAAGTTGTGATGTAAACTGAGGTCCTCGGTCCGACACCAAATAAGTAGGTACCCCCCATCGGGTAAAGATATCCTTAATGAGAATGTTAGTTATCAAAGGCGTTTTAGCTGATCGCAAAGGGAATACCTCGACCCACTTGCTACAATAATCCACAGTGACCAGCAGATACTCGTTCAGTTTCGTGCTCTTCGGAAACGGACCCATAAGATCGACACCAATCATATATCCAGGTTCTTTCACAGGAGTAGATTGAAGAGTTCCAGAAAGTTTGGATATACGTGGCTTGTATTGCTGACAAATTTGGCATCGTCTGCAATAATCCCATACATCCTGTTGAACCCCTGGCCAATACACCACATTGAGCAGCCGACGCAATGTTTTCATGCGCCCAAGGTGCCCGCTCAAAGGATTATCATGTGCAAAATGGAGAAATTGCCGTCGTAGATCTTCTGGGATGATTACTTGCAAGGTATGTCCCTTCTGACCATCAGGGATACATCTAAACAGAAAGTCATTTTGTACAACATAGTGGATACGTTGAGGATCGACAGGGTTACGCTTTGCTTCATCCCACAGAAACTGCAACGATTGATCACCTTTCTGGCCTCGACCAAGTTCTTCCCAGTTAATTGGTAAATCTCCATTCACATCCTTTGTGAATGCTAAGGCATACACATGCTTTGCATACAACAATACACCCGAGTGGCTTTTCTTCAGGTATTGCTCGAGACAGAGAATCAGGTACTACATTACATCTTCCTTTCCGATACATCACAGTAAAGTCAAACTCTTGGAGTCTAATAGCCCACCTGGTAAGTCTTGAGGTCGGGCGAGGATGGTTGAAAACCCAAGTAAGTGCGGCATGATCTGTAAGCACTTCAAATGGTCTCCCTTCTAGGTATTGACGCCACTTCTCTACCGCCCAGACTACAGCAAGACACTCTTTCTCTGAAACTGCATATGATTTTTCTGCTCCTTGAAGCAGCCGTGAGGCATAAGCAATAACATGTTCTCCCCTCTCTGAATCTTGAGTCAGTACTGCCCCAAGTCCAAGGTCGCTCGCATCAGTTTGCACTTTGAATGGTTTACTTGCGTCTGGAGGCATGAGAACCGGGGCTTTTTGCAGAGCATCCTTTAAGTCCTCCAAAGAATGCTGACACTCTTCAGACCAGTTCCAAGATACACCCTTCTTTTTGAGGGCATGAAGTGGGGCAGCCCGTTCTGAGAAATGCGGGATAAAACGGTAGTACCACCCAGCAAGACCTAAGAACCGCTCAACCTCCTTAACATTTTTAGGTGTAGGGAAATCCCTAACAGCACCTACTTTGGAATCCTCCGTCTTGATCCCTTCCTCTGAAATGACGTGTCCTAGGAAAGTCAATGATTTCCTTACCAGTTTGCACTTCTTAAGGTTAAGCGTCAGGCCAGCTGATTCCAACGCAGCAAATACCTTCTTTAGATCTTGAAAGTGTTGCTGGACATCCCTAGAGTATACGACAATATCGTCTATGTACACAAAACAGCACTTGCCTATCAACTCTTGCAGAACTTTATTCATCAGCCTCTGGAAAGTTGATCCAGCATTTTTTAACCCAAAGGGTAAGCGAACAAACTCATACTGGTTGTACTTGGTGACTTTCATCCATCCCCACTTGCCAGTACCCACTTCTAAGATCTAAGGTACTGAATACTGTAGCTCCGAAGACAGACTCCAAAATATCTTGTATTTGGGGCATTGGAAAGCCATCCAAAGGAGTCTTAGCATTTAGTGCTCGATAATCCACACAGAAACGCATACCTCCATCTTTCTTGGGCACTAGCACTACTGGAGCAGCCCATGGAGATGTAGAAGGTCGTATTATACCTTTATCTAACATGGCTTTGACTTCTTCATCAATAAAATTTTGCTTATTGACTGAAACGGGATAGGCTCTTTTGCGTACTGGAATATGTAGAGAATTTTGGTTAGCTCAAAGAATTTAAGATGATCAATATATGTGTGTATATGCATGAGACTGTTCCTCTCATCACATATACACTGCAAACTCCACCAGGTCTTACGACCAATGAATAGGATGAAATGAGTTATTTAAAACATACATTTCAGTCAGGGAAAGTAGTTTAACTCACAGGAAATCATGTATAATAATCGTCATTAAATATACGCAATTTCCAGTTTCTGATCAGTAACAGTAATAACGATATCGACTGGTTTCTTTGTCCAGCAAATTATTCAGCGATACCCATTACTCTGACGTTGGCCCGTCGTCACGGCAACGCGTTTTTACTAACCAGAACGGAGTTAAAACAATTGAACAGAATAGGGCTTAAGGTAGCAATATGAGATCGAAACAGTTTAAGTGACTTTGTAATGTAAGCATTCAGCACCGAGAATCATTATATGTGAATATATGGTTGTTTATTAAACTATTCTACTTACAAACGATCGCACATAGACAAACATACATAAAACACAAATAGACAGAGAACGCGTGAGAGAGAGAGAGTAAGAGAGAGAGAGAGAGAGAGAGAGAGAGTAAGAGAGAGAGAAAGACAGACAGTGAGTTTGCAAAGGGACAGGAATGAAACGGTTCTGAACATCCTGAAATCGTTTCTTTTATAAAACGCCTTAAACGCAGCTATCTACGTTTGTAGAAAGGACGGATACTTACAAGCTTGTTGTTGTTGTGCATTGTTCCGTTTGTGTTCAGTTCAGAAAGTCCTTTCCAGTTCCTTGAGAGTATCGCAGGCCTCATCATCTCCTCCGCTAGGTGAGACCCCCCCCCCCCATGGATCTGGGGGGAGGTGCGGGTGACGTGTCTTTGTGTCCCGAAGGCAAGAGCGAGAAAGTGAGAGAGATGAGGGAAGGTTTATAAACCTGTAGGTCGTTCACGCCCACAGTTGGACCTTGACCAATCCGGTTGATCTGAGTTTTGGAGGGAAGATTGAAAGTCTTTGTCTCTCACAATGGGGTTTCGCATGTGGAAGATGATTGGTTGTTTGGCCACAAAACTTTCAAAAGTTCAATAATACATATAAAGCAATGAGTTATTAAGATGCCACAAACATTAACATTTAGGGAATAATAAATGCTGCTCATAGACACCAAACATGATCTATGTATCTTCTCGTTTGACTGAGTGATTCTAAATGTGAGAGTCTTAGCATGCACAATAATTCACCTATTGCGGATTAATGTTTGAGGCCGACATACATAACAGAAACAACAATATAAGAAAAGGTAACACATTGATACGTGTACATTTCTATATAACTGTATGTGGGACTGCATGTCTGAATAAGGAAAGTCTATCTTTCCCTGCATTTCTGGTAGGAGTCTTATCTTGATGGTGGGGGGATGAGCTGGATAGTGAACAAAGGACTGGCTCATAGCACATAGGTGTTAATCGTGGGGGAGAAGTCATTTAAGGAATATAACTAGTTATTTCATGTCTGGTTGGCTCCATGCACTACATATCCCCTCTTTCGAACGTTGTTGTCCGTCCAACAGACAACAGCGAGCGACGTCAAAGGTGCGGAACAATCAGGCATGCACCCGGCACTCATGGCTGGAAGAGAGAGATGGCTCTCTGGAGGTTGGTGCTTCAAGGAGTGGCTGTGGTGCCGTGGTCGACGTTATCAGGTGTGATAATATAGACAGTGGCAAGGTATGGGTCCTCGAGCTTTGTGCAGCAGGTGTCGAGGCACTGTCACTTGTCATCCTGACCCAGGTTGGTCTGTGTCAGGTGGTTGTTATCTAGTATCTGTGGTCCCTGCAGTCTGGAATCGCTGGTTGGACTCTCACTTGTGAGAGGGCAGGTAGTTCCAGGGTTCGCAGAGAATTGTCGTAAAGATTTTGTAGTGTAAAGAAGTTTCCGATGGACCCGGTTAGGGTGCAGGAGGGCAGCAGGTGTCTGTTATCCCGCTGTTTTGCTCAAATGTCATCAGGCGTCTGATGTTGGGGGTGTCGACACTGACTTGAGCGGGTCTGAGTTGTGTTTGTAGGGGTTTTGCTGTTGGGCCTGTGGGCCCGTTGCTCCATTCAACATTGTCTGGCTGCTCCTGAGGTGTCGGCTGGTCTCATGGGATGCTTTTTCCTTTTAGGAAGTCTAATGCGGTGTTGCGTTGGGCAAGGAGTCAGAAGTTTACCTTTCAGTACTTCTCAGTGGAGTTTCATTCAAGGAGCTCTTTGTTAGCATCAGAAACTCTGTTCTGGAAAAGCAGGCGTGTCCAGCTGTCCTTGTGGGTGTCGGTTAACTTTGGTACTCGGAGACTTGCAGGTTCAGTTCATTTACCTCCTGTCTGAGGCCCTTGAGGGTGTGGGCCAAGGAGAAGACGATGCTGCTCAGCTCCTGGTTGTCCAGGCTGGATGTGAGTTGTCCATTTGTCGCAGTCCTGCTGTTCCTTTCTCTGCCATTGCAGGCCGTTGGCTGCTTTAGGCTGAAGGATGCCTTTCTCTGTACTCTGCTGAGTCTCCAGTTGGTCCTGGTGAGTGGCAGGGCTGGATGTCCGAGACACGCTGGTTCACAGTTCCTATTGTGAATCTCGCTGGCTGCGGCATGCTTTTGGCTTCCTGCGCTCTTTGGATGCAGGTGTCGCACTCGGGCATGTTTCACTGAAGTACTGGTGAGCAATGTAGGTGGTGACACGGGTGGTCTCTTAGTTGACACGGGTGTCGTTTCTGGTGCCATCTGGTGGTAAACGTTCACAGATGTTTCTCGTCGACTGACTGCTTTGCATCGTAGAGCGGCTGTGTCGTTTGAAATCCGCTGGTTTCGAGCTGGCATCAAACTTAGCATATTCTGATGTCCTCTGTCACTGCATGCTTGGCAGTGCGCCACTTTTGCATTGGTAGTGGCTTTGGTACTCTGGTGTATTCTGCACGGTGCATCTTGGGCATACATCAGCAATGACCCCCCTTTGTTCCTGGAAAGCTGGGAGCTGTGGCGGTGTTTGGTTATCAGGAACAAATGTGAGGATGTGTCATCTAGATGCGGCATGTGTGTGACATCACTGAGTTGTTTTCGGCTTAGTGCCTTAGTGTGGTCGGACAGTGCAAAGTGTCAGCATTGCTTGGGAGCAGTGGAGGCTGCTTTAGCAGAGCTATTTTGTAGGTGGAGCCAGTGTGCATGGGTGTGATGCAGGCGGCGTAGCAGCGTGAGGGGTTTGCTTGTGGCTTAGAAGGGATGCTTGGGTTGGGTGGGTGGGTTTTTTGTTGTTGAAAACCTTAGGCAGCCACAAAATCCCTCAGTTTTTTTCTGGGCCTTTCACTGTTTTTCCACGAATAGCATGTAAATGTTCTTATTGTGATGGCACTGCTTGTCTGGAACAGTTGTTGATGCTCGTCTGTTTCAAACTGAGTGGTGTTGTTTGAAACTGAGCTTAGCCTACTTTGAGTCTATGCAGGTTAGTAATTTTCAGAGGGAGTTCTTGCGACTTGCTGTGACACAAGGGTTGATCCGATTGCCGTCACTCGTGCTGTGATGTCAGGTGGCCCTGCTTAAGGTGTTGCAGTGGGACAGGCTTGTCGTTTTCCACTAGGTACCTGCTCTGGGCGTGTCTTGCCTCGCTCTTGGGTCTATGAGCACATGGGTTTGTGTGCGTGGGATCCTTGCTCTGCAGGCATTGACAGTTATAAACATCACACAGTGGTGGCAGGTTTCTGTGATTCCCTTTGTCTTCTGGTGTGCTTGGCACGTCGCTGGATGGCTTGTGCAGCGCAGCTGTTGTCATCTGGGTGCTGGGCTGTGCTGAGAGCCTTGTACATGACATTAGTTCTGTATCATCGTCATATGTGGAGAGCAGCTTGGCACCACTTCTGAGTGGCCATTTTCCTTTAGGCTCTTCATGACGGAATTGTTTAAAGTCTTTGAAATACCTGAATGGTATGTACACTGCAAAAGATTACTTTTCAGAAAGGGGGTGTGGCTTCTAGAGTGGGCACTGCTTCACGTATTCCATTGAATGTGTGTGCAGCGTTAGGGTTTTAGCCAAACTGTGTTTTGAGCCGAACAGTGACCCCTTTTGGTGAATGCAGGTAGTTCGTTCGCCAGAGTGTAAACATCTGGGAGTAATCTTATCTAGCAAGGCTTTCTCGCAGTTGAGGGAGTATCGTAGGGCTGTGAGAAACAGGAAGTAGCAGGTTTTGCATTGTCTATTCCAGGTTAACCCTCTGGGGCCCGGGGGTGTTTTGGGGCCCTGAAGAAGTTTTGACATGCCTTGACATTTGTCCTTTTTTCAGTATGTTAAAAACATATTAATATCCTAAATCTAAATACATTGTATTTAGCACAAATTGGACTACAAAAATATGTAAGCAACATGAATGTACACTTTTAAGTTTTTGAGAAAACAATGTTTATGCGTGCATTTTGAAAAACTAAATTTTTGAAGTCACTGAAATAAGGTCATCTAACACATACAGAATATTTATTCTCGGGACTTTCGAGAATTGGATGTGGTAGGCTTGGTTTTTTTCTACCAAATGATGTGAAAATCATCTAGTTCACTTGTTTTCACAAAACAGTATATAGATTTAAATTTTTGAAGACACTTTTTGTTTAGAGTGGCTGTATGCGAGAAGGCGTGAATCATCATGAATAATGCTGTGATTTACACCTGAGAAGACAAAGACCTGCATAATGAGCCGCATAATGAGCCATTCAGTCGGCTGTTGACTGAGAGGAAACAACAGAAAGAATAAAGGAAAAATGAAAGGACAAAATACATATATATTTAGTTTGAAGCGTATTTTGAAAATATTTAACTATCACACAAAATAACTTGTCTTTCACTTGTGAGTGCAGTTAAACTTTTTATTAGGAACAAAAGTAATAAACACAGAAGTCAAGATGTCGAGGGTGCAATATCCAAATCACTCGCAGGAAACTTGAACACAGGAAAACGGGGAACAGCAGAAACTGCAAAGAAAACAAGTAGATGTGAGCAACACAGTGATCTGACAAAGACAGACCTAACATGGAGAAAACACATACACTACCAGCCAAACTTTTTATTATTAAAAGTTTTTTTTTTTTTTTTAAGTGAGCAGTTTTTTTTACATAGTAAACCTATTTCACAAAATTAGATAATTATTTTTCTTTAAAAAAGTACCTTTGACTGGTAGTGTATAGCATAGGCGTATAACAGTTAGGTGCAAATAAAACAGTGTGAGATAAATACAGGTGTAAGGTTTGTAATGAAGTGATACAGGAGAAACCATACATCTTCTACCTTTCATACAGATTACTTAAAAAGAGAATAGTAGTTTTTTATTTGAATTGGTTTATGTAAAAGTAAACATTTCAAGCTTTCTACAAGTAAATGCATTATGTCTGTGAGGCACGTAATCACTTAGATTTAGGTTTCATGCACGTTAGTTTCATTTATGTGTCTGTGAAAAGATATAACAGACAGTGAAGGCAGAGCGCGTGCCCTGACTGTTTTCTTATTTTCATAAAAGCACAGTGTATACAAATAAAAATATACCCTCTACAGTTTCGAATGATGTATTGGTTGTATTTGTACGATCAAAACTGACGGAGAATTTTACATTCTTTTCGGAGTTATTACAAAAGCGTGCCTCAAATGCGCCAGCGCGTTTTTCGACCAAAGTTGAAACATCCTGTCATCATGAGACATTTAGATGCAGTGAAATGAAACATACTTTATAATGTTTCACTTGCTGTAGTCAGGAAATACAGTTGGCAAAAAGTCTTAACTGGTAAAATGTGTGCACATTCTGTCACAGTAACAACTTACAAATATAAAAGAAAAAAACTTACTTGTGTAAATATCTCATCTGCTGGTTCACGCCATGTCTCATTTAATGTTCATCTTCTGAAGTAAGTTTTATTCCTGACAGCCCGTCTTCTTCCAGAAAGGACTAACTTGAAAGTAAAGAAACTGCTTTCTCCTTTGTTTACTGTGATGTGGGCGTCTACTTTTGGCGCGGCGCCCTCACGTGGACGATTTGAATATGAAAGAGAATCGCTCTTGGGCGTGATCTAATTAAAACTAATGAAGCAGACAAGAGAGACTGGACATCATGTTGGTTTCATGCGAATTACTTTATCACAGAATATTTGATTTCGATATTACATTACTTCATTTGAAAGTATAGATATCAAGCTTCCTCTAGATATATTGCTCATGTCTCTGTGTTGTGTATTGGCTGAGTTATAGTCTATTTTAATGACGCGTTTCTGAATGAAGATCACGGAGATCAACGCGGCAGACAGCACACCCTTTTTGTTTTCTTTATTTTGTAAAATCACAATATTTTTTTGGTTTTGTGAGTATATACAAATAAAAGTAGACCCTTTACAGATTCGATTGATGTACTGCTTTTATCTGTACAATCAGAAATGACCGAGTAATTGAAGTTCCTTTTGGGAAACTGCCACAAAACGCGTATACGCGTGTTTGGACCCCAGGGGGTTAAGTTCAGAGCACAGGTGTCCTCAGTGTTGGCCTGCACTGATCTCAGATCACTCCCACACAGTGATGTCGCTGCGTGTTCAGCTCCCATACACCACTGTATGTTTGTTCACCTTGGTCAGTCAGACGTCCCCCCTTGGCATGGGGCAGCTGGACAATCACTTTGCTAATCTTTATTGCCTTCTGGTGCTTGGCTGTTTTCCGGCGGTCTGTAGAGTCCGCTGAATCGAGCAATCGCTGTACGGAAGAAGGCTGTAGCATTTGGGTGGTGACTCACAGTGTGATGTGGATATCTGAGGGGAAAGATTTTCTGGCGTTGATGCCATCTTCCCTTGGTGCCTGTCGCGTTGTCTCACGTAGGCTCAGATGCTGGTCGTAGCAGTCGTGTTCTTAGCTGCTGTATTCAGTTTTGACAGTTTTGACTGCTGGTACCAATGGCTGGGGTCCTGTTAGCTGGAGGTGGAGCTAAGCAGATCTGTCTCGTGGTCACACTGGGCAAATGTTCTTGCTTAAAAGTCAATGTTTTGCAGACAGGCGTGTGTTGTAGCCTACTGCAGTGTTCAGGAAGACAGCGTTTTGTGGTGACAGCTGTCAGATTCCCGGCCAGCTTGCTGGCGTGTGAGGTGTGAACGATGGGCTGTTAGGCCCGGGAGAGATTTTGTGTTGAGCTCTCCTGTTTGTTCATATTGTTATCTGCAAGAATTTGAGTTCTTTAAGGTGTGCTGGGTTCATTGTAAAGAGAGCTTCCGCTGTTTAGGAGTGTTCTCCTGTACTGCTCTCTGCGCTCAGTCTGTGGGGGTGTTGCAGGCGTGTCTTGAAGCTTTTCTCCTCTCTCCTCGTGTAGGTCCTTGTCCTCTTCATCCGCTATCTCTGAACATCCAGATGGTCTAGGCGGTTCTGCGCGCTGTCCTGGTTCCGTCGTGGGTGAAGCTTTCTCCGCTGCGGCTTTAGTCAGACGATCTTGTTGAGGGCGTGGTCACTGATGGTCCGGGCTGTAGATGAGTTGATTGGTTCTCTGCAGCCGTAGCTCTTGACTGGATCGTGATCCATTCGCCTGTGTGCGTGGTCGACCGGCTGTTCTCCGCTCAGGGGCTGTAGTCACTAGACCCAGGGCAGGATGGCATCTTTGCCTTGTCTGGACTGGATGGCGAGACTGGATGGTGACATGTTGACACAAATAGAGAGGGAGAGACAAAGCACAACGAGCCAATGCAAGTCCGTACAGAACTAATGAGCTAAAATGTTGTTATGTGTTGCGCACTTAACTGATGTCATCAGATGGTGACGCAAACTAAACGCTTATTATCCTAGCTGTTAAGAAGGGGTCAGATAGTTTGTGTGGGTAAACACAGGAAACTATGAGTAAACTTAATGATGAGCGATTAACTTTAGAGCTATTCAGTTCATCGGTGTAGTTACCAAAAGATTTCACTGATGTTCAGACAGGTTCAGTCTCTAATAGGGAGAGAAATAAAAAAACAAAATCCATCAGAAAGAGAGGTATAAAGGGTTAAAGCAAAAGAGAGAAAGTGAGCTGACTGCCAGCCCTGAGGTCAGTGACGGGGCCCACCGGGTGGGGGCGCTATGGAGTCGTCACACCTGGGGAATGGCAGAGCTGAGAGAGCAAAAGAGAGAAAGGCCCCCCTGGGATGGGCCGAATTACCCGGGGTAGTGAGAGTGCAACTTGATCGATTTGGTCAAAGTTTAAATTTAAATCAAGACTGTTTAATCAAAAATTTAAAATGAGCAAATACAATTATAATTGCTAAAGGGAGAGTTGAATCTAAGGCGGTGAAATAATTAAAATTAAATCACACACACACACAAAAAAAACATACATTATGTTAATTATCATTATGGTTTAAATAACAATAATTAATAATGTAACATCAAAAGGAAAAGAGAAGGGAGAGACTGACTGGGACTATCTATAAGCGTTGTTGCTCAAAGAAAAAATAAAATAAAATAAAATAAAAAAAATAATATGAAATCAGGCATAGGTATTGGAAGAGGTTTTAGACAGACTTCTATCTTTTAATAGAAGGAAATACCTTTTATGCGGGATTTCAGATTCCACCTTGTGTGGATTTGAACGCGCATCTAAGCGCAGTTACCATGGCGATGCGTGATCGCGGGTGTATCTTTCTTGTGTCCGTTTTACTGAACACAGGTACATGTGTTTTGCAAACTTTAACTTACTAGGATGCTTACACTATTAAAAGGTTGCTTAGTTACGATGCGTGCACCTTGATCTTGAGTCAGCCTGCTGACACAAGACTTGTGTGTGCTTTGCACAAAACAAATAAATAACACTCGATCAAGATTTGTACAGTAATAACGCGAAGTTGTTTACTATATTAAATCTATTCGATGAGCAAACGGGGTCAACCTAATCAGTTAGCTAAGCTGAGGTTTTAACCCAAAGGAGCAAGATAGCTGATTAGCATTGGAGTGCACATCAATGGCTAATCTATCTACACTCAAAATATAAAGATATGGCCATTGTAAGGTGAAAGAGGAACATCGCTCAATCAGCTTCTTCACGCAAAAATAGAGGTTTCTTCGCTCAATTTAGGGTGGCTTTAAGACGCGCTATAAAAGATTCCTTCGTTTTATAGGGTCAATATATAAACTGCAGTTAAGTTACATCTTCAACAGCGGTTTAGTTTCTCTGTGCGAGAGGCTCAAACATCTGTGAAGGTGTTAAAGGTGGGCTTGGCCACACCGTTCTAACACACACACACACACAAACAAAAGAGACGCGAGTCGCGAGCCGAGTTTGAATAAACAAACATGCAGACACACAAATTATTCCTGAGCCGCTCACATCACATAGTTTAAAACTGCCCCGCATTCTAACGCCAATTAATGTAGAGAATTTTGGTTAGCTCAAAGAATTTAAGATGATCAATATATGTGTGTATATGCATGAGACTGTTCCTCTCATCACATATACACTGCAAACTCCACCAGGTCTTACGACCAATGAATAGGATGAAATGAGTTATTTAAAACATACATTTCAGTCAGGGAAAGTAGTTTAACTCACAGGAAATCGTGTATAATAATCGTCATTAAATATACGCAATTTCCAGTTTCTGATCAGTAACAGTAATAACGATATCGACTGGTTTCTTTGTCCAGCAAATTATTCAGCGATACCCATTACTCTGACGTTGGCCCGTCGTCACGGCAACGCGTTTTTACTAACCAGAACGGAGTTAAAACAATTGAACAGAATAGGGCTTAAGGTAGCAATATGAGATCGAAACAGTTTAAGTGACTTTGTAATGTAAGCATTCAGCACCGAGAATCATTATATGTGAATATATGGTTGTTTATTAAACTATTCTACTTACAAACGATCGCACATAGACAAACATACATAAAACACAAATAGACAGAGAACGCGTGAGAGAGAGAGAGTAAGAGAGAGAGAGAGAGAGAGAGAGAGAGAGTAAGAGAGAGAGAAAGACAGACAGTGAGTTTGCAAAGGGACAGGAATGAAACGGTTCTGAACATCCTGAAATCGTTTCTTTTATAAAACGCCTTAAACGCAGCTATCTACGTTTGTAGAAAGGACGGATACTTGCAAGCTTGTTGTTGTTGTGCATTGTTCCGTTTGTGTTCAGTTCAGAAAGTCCTTTCCAGTTCCTTGAGAGTATCGCAGGCCTCATCATCTCCTCCGCTAGGTGAGACCCCCCCCCCCCCCATGGATCTGGGGGGAGGTGCGGGTGACGTGTCTTTGTGTCCCGAAGGCAAGAGCGAGAAAGTGAGAGAGATGAGGGAAGGTTTATAAACCTGTAGGTCGTTCACGCCCACAGTTGGACCTTGACCAATCCGGTTGATCTGAGTTTTGGAGGGAAGATTGAAAGTCTTTGTCTCTCACAATGGGGTTTCGCATGTGGAAGATGATTGGTTGTTTGGCCACAAAACTTTCAAAAGTTCAATAATACATATAAAGCAATGAGTTATTAAGATGCCACAAACATTAACATTTAGGGAATAATAAATGCTGCTCATAGACACCAAACATGATCTATGTATCTTCTCGTTTGACTGAGTGATTCTAAATGTGAGAGTCTTAGCATGCACAATAATTCACCTATTGCGGATTAATGTTTGAGGCCGACATACATAACAGAAACAACAATATAAGAAAAGGTAACACATTGATACGTGTACATTTCTATATAACTGTATGTGGGACTGCATGTCTGAATAAGGAAAGTCTATCTTTCCCTGCATTTCTGGTAGGAGTCTTATCTTGATGGTGGGGGGATGAGCTGGATAGTGAACAAAGGACTGGCTCATAGCACATAGGTGTTAATCGTGGGGGAGAAGTCATTTAAGGAATATAACTAGTTATTTCATGTCTGGTTGGCTCCATGCACTACAAATAGAATCGCTGGTTAGGATCTGGTGCTTAATAATAGATGTTTGGCCCAACACATCCGTACAGACAGTTGGCCAATTAAACAGCAATCCCTCTAAGCACCTTTTCTCTGCCCGAGAAGCATCAGCATGATCCACCAAATCCTTGATGGCACTTACGGTATCACTGCAAACTCGCACTATCGGCAGTGCACAGTATATGTTAACAGAGGGTGGTTGATCATAGCAAGAGAAAGGATGTGATGTTTCCTTCTGTCCAGGCAACGAATATGTGGAGGTGTCAAAATCCAAATTGATTCTACATGACACAAGGAACTCAAGGCCTAAGATGAAAGGAAAAGCCAAGTCTTCATCCTTCATGATGAACAGGCGCAATAGGTTTGTGCACCCTTGCAGGGTACATTCCCAGGTTACTTCACCTAATGCCCTCTGGACATGGCCGTTGGCAAGGGCAAATGTCTGTCCCCGACTGGACTGCCAAGACTCAGACTCATCCTTCCT
This sequence comes from Garra rufa, assembly GCF_049309525.1. Classification (NCBI taxonomy): domain Eukaryota; kingdom Metazoa; phylum Chordata; class Actinopteri; order Cypriniformes; family Cyprinidae; genus Garra; species Garra rufa. Next base: position 43,934,043 of record NC_133374.1, on the reverse strand, counting down.
TCTTCTCCACAGTGACTACTGGATCAATGAGTATGAGCTGCCTGTATCCACAATAGCTTCACAAGGCTGGCTACGCAAAATTACCGTCAAGGTAAGAAGTTTGACATTACCTCTTGTCAGCAATGCCATGCTGTGGCTCCCAGGCTTACCTCCACTGGATTTATCAGGGCCTCCTTTCTTAGAAGCTCTCTCAGCCTGCCGCTGCTTCCAGAAGGCCCTCTCCTCAGCAAGGTCCCTTTCCACCAAAGTTCCTGTGCGTACAAGGTCATCAAAAGTAATTACTGTTCCTCTTAAAATACTCGCAAGACGGGGATTACAGTTTCTCAATGTAGCCTGCAGAATTTCCTTCTCTGACATTGTTGGTTTAAGTCTAAGGCATAAGGCTCGATACTGAAAGGCAATTGATCTTAAATCCTCATCAATTCCTTGTTTTCTTTCTCTTATCCTCCTTTCCACTTCAACCTCATGATCATCAGGTAGGAAGGAACGCAAAAAGGCAGTTTTGAACTGGCTCCATGTTTTAACATGTGCCTTTTCGGCAACCCACCAATCCTTGGCTGTGTGTGTTAGCACAGATGGCAATGTAGCTAATATCTCAGCATCGCTCATAGGACGTACAGCTAAATACTCTGCACATTTCTCTAGATAAGCAATTGGATCTTCATCTATTGAGCTCCCAAACTTAGGGAATTCTATTTTTACAGCCATTTTACAAGGCAATTGGTGTAGCAGGGAGGGGAACTGTGTATGTGGTGTTGTTGTAGTAGTTGGTGTAGAAGTAGCTCCAGGTGTAAGACAAATCAAAGATCTGAGATGGTTGTCTCTTCTTTTCATGCAATCCATCACAGCTTTTCCCATGTCTTGCAATTGGTCCTCTAAAGATTTCTTCAGGAGACTACTCTTTTTATCTACTAAATCAGTAAGTCTCTCCTCCAATTTTATCAGACTTTGTGTGTCAAATGATGTCTGAATGCTCATTAGTTTAGCCAAATCTGGCATCTGTCCTTCTATAGCAGCCAAACGACTCTCTTTCTCCATTTTATCTATTCTGAGTGCCAGTTGACTCACCTTTGTTGCAATGGTCAAACTAATCAAACTTTCCTCATCCTCTTCCTCATCTGGTAGAGGTGGTGGAGGGGGTAGATCACTTAAGTCACGGTTCTCTTCTGGAGCAGTCACCCCTCCCTCCGATTCTAAATACAAACTGCTGAAAGAGTGTATCAGCTCTTGAACTGGCTCACGTCGGGTCGTGAAAGGCTCAGAGGTATAGTCTGGATCCATTTCGGGAATACAGTCGATGTTGTCTCATGCAGGAGATCCAGCCAAGACTTTAATTAAAATTCATCTCATTCTTTAAAAGGATCTGTTAAGGTGGTGATCAGGTCCCTGTTCGGGCGCCAAATTATGTAACAGTTACCTGTACTGAACCTTACATAAAGAAAAGAAGGGGGATCAATCACCATCAAACATCACATTATATTTTTCAAGAAGAGCATACAACTTCAACATTGAACATCACAACATCTGAACCATAAGCAATAATGTAAACAGTCCATTCGTACTGAGTGGCAAAAACCTTTTTAAATGTCCAACCAGCGTTGCAGACCCGAGTTACCATCAATGTCCTTGGTTCATCACATCATTGGAGAATGATGAAAAGGCTGATGAAAGGCTAAAGTCCAAGATCATCCGCAGCTTTAAAGTAGTTCAAAGGAAATTCCAAAGTCCAGGTGAATGGTACATCAGCGACGATAACCAGTTGAGATGCCCTCAACATTAAGCGGATAAAAGAAACCCTCTAAGCAAAACAAACCAAACAATACAACATGAGGCTCAGTAAACAAAATACATTTTCCACTAGAAACCTCTGATAAATCTACAGAAACAATAAAGCAACTCACGTTGAGATGTTGAACCCAAAAGTTCCTCAACAAGGGTTTGAAAAAGCATAAAGAGAGCAAACACTCTCAGCTCACAAGTGCCCTCATTCACACTTCCCACTCCTCTTATTCTCTGATCTAGAGAAACTTCCTTTGATACCAACTCCCTTGCACCCTCTCATGATCGGGAGTAAAATTACACTTAAAATACAAAAACAGGTAACAGTTTACCAGATCTGTTACAAATTAAACCTAATAAAGTGCTATTAAGGTTAAGAAAACATATGGAATACACTGCAAGTAAGCTATAATTACGTTTCAAATTGACTGCAACCAGTTTTTGCTCCAGTTCTGGTTAAGTTACTGTCAGGTTACTCCTAGGTTGTGGTTACGTTATGGTTACGTTGCTTGAAGGTTATAGTTGGGTTATTCTTCAAATTTTTGGTTTTAATCTGCAGTTATGTTGTCTCTCGGTTATAATTGGGTTACCCTTGGGTTGTGGTATAAGTTGTGCCTTGATCGCAGTTAAGTTATTCTTCATTTGCGGGTAGAATACGATTAGCTTGGAGCTGAATTACTGTGTTGGTTCGGGCCTAGATTTAGTTCCTGGGTCTACCAATGCTAGGTTTAGGCGAAGTGTTGGTTCGGGCCTTGATTTATTTCCTGGGTCTACCAATGCTAGGTTTAGGCGACGTCTTGGTCCGAGGCTAGATTTAGTTCCTGGGTGTACCAATACTAGGTTTAGGCGACGTCTTGGTCCGAGGTCAGATTTAGTTGCTGGGTCTACCAATGCTAGGTTTAGGCGAAGTGTTGGTTCGAGGCTAGGCGACATCTTGGTTCCGGGCTAGATTTAGTTCCTTGGTCTACCAATACTAGGTTTAGGCAAAGTGTTGGTTCGGGCCTAGATTTAGTTCCTGGGTCTACCAATGCTAGGTTTAGGCGACGTCTTGGTCCGAGGTTAGATTTAGTTACTGGGTCAACCAATGCTAGGTTTAGGCGAAGTGTTGGTTCGGGCCTAGATTTAGTTTCTGGGTCTACCAATGCTAGGTTTAAGCGACGTCTTGGTCCGAGGTCAGATTTAGTTGCTGGGTCTACCAATGCTAGGTTTAGGCGAAGTGTTGGTTCGTGGCTAGGCGACGTCTTGGTTCCAGGCTAGATTTAGTTCCTGGGTCTACCAATGCTAGGTTTAGGCGACGTCTTGGTCCGAGGCTAGATTTAGTTCCTTGGTCTACCAATGCTAGATTTAGGTGAAGTGTTAGTTCGGGCCTAGATTTAGTTTCTGGGTCTACCAATGCTAGGTTTAAGCGACGTCTTGGTCCGAGGTCAGATTTAGTTGCTGGGTCTACCAATGCTAGGTTTAGGCGAAGTGTTGGTTCGTGGCTAGGCGACGTCTTGGTTCCAGGCTAGATTTAGTTCCTGGGTCTACCAATGCTAGGTTTAGGCGACGTCTTGGTCCGAGGTCAGATTTAGTTGCTGGGTCTACCAATGCTAGGTTTAGGCGAAGTGTTGGTTCGTGGCTAGGCGACGTCTTGGTTCCAGGCTAGATTTAGTTCCTGGGTCTACCAATGCTAGGTTTAGGCGAAGTGTTGGTTCGGGCCTAGATTTAGTTTCTGGGTCTACCAATGCTAGGTTTAAGCGATGTCTTGGTCCGAGGTCAGATTTAGTTGCTGGGTCTACCAATGCTAGGTTTAGGTGAAGTGTTAGTTCGGGCCTAGATTTAGTTTCTGGGTCTACCAATGCTAGGTTTAAGCGACGTCTTGGTCCGAGGTCAGATTTAGTTGCTGGGTCTACCAATGCTAGGTTTAGGCGAAGTGTTGGTTCGTGGCTAGGCGACGTCTTGGTTCCAGGCTAGATTTAGTTCCTGGGTCTACCAATGCTAGGTTTAGGCGACGTCTTGGTCCGAGGCTAGATTTAGTTCCTTGGTCTACCAATGCTAGGTTTAGGCGAAGTGTTAGTTCGGGCCTAGATTTAGTTTCTGGGTCTACCAATGCTAGGTTTAAGCGACGTCTTGGTCCGAGGTCAGATTTAGTTGCTGGGTCTACCAATGCTAGGTTTAGGCAAAGTGTTGGTTCGTGGCTAGGCGACGTCTTGGTTCCAGGCTAGATTTAGTTCCTGGGTCTACCAATGCTAGGTTTAGGCGACGTCTTGGTCCGAGGCTAGATTTAGTTCCTTGGTCTACCAATGCTAGGTTTAGGCGAAGTGTTGGTTCGGGCCTAGATTTAGTTTCTGGGTCTACCAATGCTAGGTTTAAGCGATGTCTTGGTCCGAGGTCAGATTTAGTTGCTGGGTCTACCAATGCTAGGTTTAGGCGAAGTGTTGGTTCGTGGCTAGGCGACGTCTTGGTTCCAGGCTAGATTTAGTTCCTGGGTCTACCAATGCTAGGTTTAGGCGACGTCTTGGTCCGAGGCTAGATTTAGTTTTTTTTACAGCAGTAATTTGCATATGCAATTCAGCTCAGCCAATGTGTGTTTTTGGCAATGGTTGGTATTTTTGTTGCTGTGGCGCTTGTTTGCGGATCTATATCGTGTAGATATTCTGTTTCTGGTGCCAGTCCATTACTGCTAGCATGCTAATGCTAATAATAATCAATTAACTCTTAAAAGAACACCAATAAGGCTAAAATACTATAATTAATGAGCTTTAAATGTTAATCTAACTTGAGCTTAAATCCTCTCACATCCGCTTAGATCCCATCTTTCAGACGAGAGAATGGCTCAAGCTTTTATGTTAATTAAACCTAATAAAGTGCTATTAAGGTTAAGAAAACATATATAATACACTGCAAGTAAGCTATAATTACGTTTCAAATTGACTGCAACCAGTTTTTGCTCCAGTTCTGGTTAAGTTACCGTCAGGTTACTCCTAGGTTGTGGTTACGTTATGGTTACGTTGCTTGAAGGTTATAGTTGGGTTATTCTTCAAATTTTTGGTTTTAATCTGCAGTTATGTTGTCTCTCGGTTATAATTGGGTTACCCTTGGGTTGTGGCATAAGTTGTGCCTTGATCGCAGTTAAGTTATTCTTCATTTGCGGGTAGAATACGATTAGCTTGGAGCTGAATTACTGTGTTGGTTCGGGCCTAGATTTAGTTCCTGGGTCTACCAATGCTAGGTTTAGGCGACGTCTTGGTCCGAGGCTAGATTTAGTTCCTGGGTGTACCAATGCTAGGTTTAGGCGAAGTGTTGGTTCGAGGCTAGGCGACATCTTGGTTCCGGGCTAGATTTAGTTCCTTGGTCTACCAATACTAGGTTCAGGCGAAGTGTTGGTTCGGGCCTAGATTTAGTTCCTGGGTCTACCAATGCTAGGTTTAGGCGAAGTGTTGGTTCGGGCCTTGATTTATTTCCTGGGTCTACCAATGCTAGGTTTAGGCGACGTCTTGGTCTGAGGCTAGATTTAGTTCCTGGGTATACCAATGCTAGGTTTAGGCAAAGTGTTGGTTCGAGGCTAGGCGACATCTTGGTTCCGGGCTAGATTTAGTTCTTTGGTCTACCAATACTAGGTTTAGGCGAAGTGTTGGTTCGGGCCTAGATTTAGTTCCTGGGTCTACCAATACTAGGTTTAGGCGGCGTCTTGGTCCGAGGTTAGATTTAGTTACTGGGTCAACCAATGCTAGGTTTAGGCGAAGTGTTGGTTCAGGCCTAGATTTAGTTCCTGGGTCTACCAATGCTAGGTTTAGGCGACGTCTTGGTCCGAGGCCAGATTTAGTTACTGGGTCAACCAATGCTAGGTTTAGGCGAAGTGTTGGTTCGAGGCTAGGCGACGTCTTGGTTCCGGGTTAGATTTAGTTCCTTGGTCTACCAATGCTAGGTTTAGGCGAAGTGTTGGTTCGTGGCTAGATTTAGTTCCTGGGTCTACCAATGCTAGGTTTAGTGTCTGAAATCCTGGTTTGTCGACATTCTTGAATAGGATGAAATCTTTTGTATCTAAATGCTAAATGAAATTATTTACAGTGAACCAGGAGGCGATAGACCTGTCTGGGCCACACGCCCCCCCCCCAATAAGCCTGTCTGGGCTTAGGTTCACCTCCCCCTCCCATCTCCTCCCCGCACAAACAGGAAAGAGACGTCGGAGGGAGCGAATTTCAAATCGCATTCAAAAAACAAGCCCCTATAGAGGATTCTGTGCGTAAAATCTGGTATGTCAAGTCCGATGGCTCTGGCGAAGGTTAGGTTAGAAAAATTACAACAGCTCCCCCCAACCTAGCACCCGTCTAGGAAAGTTTGAAGTAGGGAGACTGAGGATAGTGCACGGGCCGACGCATGTCTGACTATACCAAGGAAGCCTTTATCTATCTCCCATTCCAGGAGAATAGCCTTAGTAGGCATGGGGCTAAGAATGTGGAAGACCAGGAATTCGGTTTCGGTTAGATTTAGTGCGAAGGTTGGTTCGAAGTTCGATCTGAACATCAATCGGCTCTGGGAACGCAAAGTTTTTGACTAAACTTACTCCGGACCAGCGAATCAGGCAGTAACCCGAAAGTCACTGCCCGATAATCCTGATCGGGCATTGCATTCCGTCAGCGAGTGCTGTTTAAGGTTTCAAAATTGACTGCGACCAGCCTTTGCTCAAATTGTGGTCAAGTTAACGTCAGGTAACTCTTAGCTTGTAGTTCCGTTGTGTTGGGAAGACTAGGGTTCAAGTCCATAGGGCTACGAACGGTAGGTTTAGGTTAAGTGTTGGTTCGGGGCTAGATTTAGTCCTTAGGTCTACCGATGGTTGGTTTAGGTTAAAGTGTTGGTTCGGGGCTAGATTAAGTCCTTAGGTCTACCGACGGTAGGTTTAGGTTGACAGTTGGTTTGCGTAGTGATAGATCAAGTAGAAGATGCGTATATTATTTCTTCAAAGAGGCAACTCTTGCCATACTTTCTCTGCTCCCTCAAAGTAGGGTTACGAGAGGGAAATGTTTAAGACACTTCATCGGTAGTGTACCTCAGATTCATCGGGTGTTTCGGCACTTTAAACACTAGACACCCTCCTCTGAGGCGGCCCGCCTTGGTTGATCATTTCCAGGCGAGTGTCTCATAGCCAATTGCTAATTGAGTTTGGTCAGGCCCACAATCGTGTAGTTGGGGCCAGGTTTGAGTTTTGAACGAATTTGTCCTTTAAAACGAGTTTTAAAAACATTAAATGCTATTACTTGCATTGAACAATAAAGCAGTACCAGTGTAGGTTGAAGTAAATTAGAGAGAGCAATGTAAAAGTCAAAGTTAGATGTCTAATAACAGAAATAAGGACTGAAATGCCGCCCTAAATGGCCTAAAACAACCACGTAAGGTCAAAGGTCAATCTGTAATTTGAATGTTTAGATAGTGGAGTCAAAAGGTTATGTAGCCATTGAGATTATTTAGAGGCCTTAATATAATAACCGGGTCTAAAATAGCATAATTTAGGACTGAATTTTCCACATAAGCGCCAAAAAAGGCAACGGACGGCGAAAGGTCGAAGGTCGTGACTGGCGGATGTCAAGCATCAAGCTTCTACCAGACCTCCCTCCTAAAAGTTATGGCAACGCAAACAGACATCACCCTCACACATGGATAACCGCTGGATGCGATAACTTCTGAAGAGGAATGGAAATTAATCCCTGGTTTTGTGTTTCGGCCTACCTGACTATACGACGGTGAGTAAAAAAATAATTTTGAGATGACTATCCTTTTGGAATCCTCCCGGTCCATAAAGTATATCTGCAAGTTTTCTTAAGTTTTTATGAAGCATAAGTAGCTTTTTTTAGCCTTTTTAAACCGATTTTTACAGCAGTAATTTGCATATGCAATTCAGCTCAGCCAATGTGTGTTTTTGGCCTGTTTTTTGGTGGAAAAAGGGTGTATTTTTGTTGCTGTGGCGCTTGTTTGCGGATCTATATCGTATAGATATTCTGTTTCTGGTGCCAGTCCATTACTGCTAGCATGCTAATGCTAATATTAATCAATTAACTCTTAAAAGAACACTAATAAGGCTAAAATACTGTAATTAATGAGCTTTAAATGTTAATCTAATTTGAGCTTAAATCCTCTCACATCCGCTTAGATCCCATCTTTCAGACGAGAGAATGGCTCAAGCTTTTATGTTAATTTGTAACAGTTACCTGTACTGAACCTTACATAAAGAAAAGAAGGGGGATCAATCACCATCAAACATCACATTATATTTTTCAAGAAGAGCATACAACTTCAACATTGAACATCACAACATCTGAACCATAAGCAATAATGTAAACAGTCCATTCGTACTGAGTGGCAAAAACCTTTTTAAATGTCCAACCAGCGTTGCAGACCCGAGTTACCATCAATGTCCTTGGTTCATCACATCATTGGAGAATGATGAAAAGGCTGATGAAAGGCTAAAGTCCAAGATCATCCGCAGCTTTAAAGTAGTTCAAAGGAAATTCCAAAGTCCAGGTGAATGGTACATCAGCGACGATAACCAGTTGAGATGCCCTCAACATTAAGCGGATAAAAGAAACCCTCTAAGCAAAACAAACCAAACAATACAACATGAGGCTCAGTAAACAAAATACATTTTCCACTAGAAACCTCTGATAAATCTACAGAAACAATAAAGCAACTCACGTTGAGATGTTGAACCCAAAAGTTCCTCAACAAGGGTTTGAAAAAGCATAAAGAGAGCAATCACTCTCAGCTCACAAGTGCCCTCATTCACACTTCCCACTCCTCTTATTCTCTGATCTAGAGAAACTTCCTTTGATACCAACTCCCTTGCACCCTCTCATGATCGGGAGTAAAATTACACTTAAAATACAAAAACAGGTAACAGTTTACCAGATCTGTTACAAATTAAACCTAATAAAGTGCTATTAAGGTTAAGAAAACATATGGAATACACTGCAAGTAAGCTATAATTACGTTTCAAATTGACTGCAACCAGTTTTTGCTCCAGTTCTGGTTAAGTTACTGTCAGGTTACTCCTAGGTTGTGGTTACGTTATGGTTACATTGCTTGAAGGTTATAGTTGGGTTATTCTTCAAATTTTTGGTTTTAATCTGCAGTTATGTTGTCTCTCGGTTATAATTGGGTTACCCTTGGGTTGTGGTATAAGTTGTGCCTTGATCGCAGTTAAGTTATTCTTCATTTGCGGGTAGAATACGATTAGCTTGGAGCTGAATTACTGTGTTGGTTCGGGCCTAGATTTAGTTCCTGGGTCTACCAATGCTAGGTTTAGGCGAAGTGTTGGTTCGGGCCTTGATTTATTTCCTGGGTCTACCAATGCTAGGTTTAGGCGACGTCTTGGTCCGAGGCTAGATTTAGTTCCTGGGTGTACCAATACTAGGTTTAGGCGACGTCTTGGTCCGAGGTCAGATTTAGTTGCTGGGTCTACCAATGCTAGGTTTAGGCGAAGTGTTGGTTCGAGGCTAGGCGACATCTTGGTTCCGGGCTAGATTTAGTTCCTTGGTCTACCAATACTAGGTTTAGGCAAAGTGTTGGTTCGGGCCTAGATTTAGTTCCTGGGTCTACCAATGCTAGGTTTAGGCGACGTCTTGGTCCGAGGTTAGATTTAGTTACTGGGTCAACCAATGCTAGGTTTAGGCGAAGTGTTGGTTCGGGCCTAGATTTAGTTTCTGGGTCTACCAATGCTAGGTTTAAGCGACGTCTTGGTCCGAGGTCAGATTTAGTTGCTGGGTCTACCAATGCTAGGTTTAGGCGAAGTGTTGGTTCGTGGCTAGGCGACGTCTTGGTTCCAGGCTAGATTTAGTTCCTGGGTCTACCAATGCTAGGTTTAGGCGACGTCTTGGTCCGAGGCTAGATTTAGTTCCTTGGTCTACCAATGCTAGATTTAGGTGAAGTGTTAGTTCGGGCCTAGATTTAGTTTCTGGGTCTACCAATGCTAGGTTTAAGCGACGTCTTGGTCCGAGGTCAGATTTAGTTGCTGGGTCTACCAATGCTAGGTTTAGGCGAAGTGTTGGTTCGTGGCTAGGCGACGTCTTGGTTCCAGGCTAGATTTAGTTCCTGGGTCTACCAATGCTAGGTTTAGGCGACGTCTTGGTCCGAGGTCAGATTTAGTTGCTGGGTCTACCAATGCTAGGTTTAGGCGAAGTGTTGGTTCGTGGCTAGGCGACGTCTTGGTTCCAGGCTAGATTTAGTTCCTGGGTCTACCAATGCTAGGTTTAGGCGAAGTGTTGGTTCGGGCCTAGATTTAGTTTCTGGGTCTACCAATGCTAGGTTTAAGCGATGTCTTGGTCCGAGGTCAGATTTAGTTGCTGGGTCTACCAATGCTAGGTTTAGGTGAAGTGTTAGTTCGGGCCTAGATTTAGTTTCTGGGTCTACCAATGCTAGGTTTAAGCGACGTCTTGGTCCGAGGTCAGATTTAGTTGCTGGGTCTACCAATGCTAGGTTTAGGCGAAGTGTTGGTTCGTGGCTAGGCGACGTCTTGGTTCCAGGCTAGATTTAGTTCCTGGGTCTACCAATGCTAGGTTTAGGCGACGTCTTGGTCCGAGGCTAGATTTAGTTCCTTGGTCTACCAATGCTAGGTTTAGGCGAAGTGTTAGTTCGGGCCTAGATTTAGTTTCTGGGTCTACCAATGCTAGGTTTAAGCGACGTCTTGGTCCGAGGTCAGATTTAGTTGCTGGGTCTACCAATGCTAGGTTTAGGCAAAGTGTTGGTTCGTGGCTAGGCGACGTCTTGGTTCCAGGCTAGATTTAGTTCCTGGGTCTACCAATGCTAGGTTTAGGCGACGTCTTGGTCCGAGGCTAGATTTAGTTCCTTGGTCTACCAATGCTAGGTTTAGGCGAAGTGTTGGTTCGGGCCTAGATTTAGTTTCTGGGTCTACCAATGCTAGGTTTAAGCGATGTCTTGGTCCGAGGTCAGATTTAGTTGCTGGGTCTACCAATGCTAGGTTTAGGCGAAGTGTTGGTTCGTGGCTAGGCGACGTCTTGGTTCCAGGCTAGATTTAGTTCCTGGGTCTACCAATGCTAGGTTTAGGCGACGTCTTGGTCCGAGGCTAGATTTAGTTTTTTTTACAGCAGTAATTTGCATATGCAATTCAGCTCAGCCAATGTGTGTTTTTGGCAATGGTTGGTATTTTTGTTGCTGTGGCGCTTGTTTGCGGATCTATATCGTGTAGATATTCTGTTTCTGGTGCCAGTCCATTACTGCTAGCATGCTAATGCTAATAATAATCAATTAACTCTTAAAAGAACACCAATAAGGCTAAAATACTATAATTAATGAGCTTTAAATGTTAATCTAACTTGAGCTTAAATCCTCTCACATCCGCTTAGATCCCATCTTTCAGACGAGAGAATGGCTCAAGCTTTTATGTTAATTAAACCTAATAAAGTGCTATTAAGGTTAAGAAAACATATATAATACACTGCAAGTAAGCTATAATTACGTTTCAAATTGACTGCAACCAGTTTTTGCTCCAGTTCTGGTTAAGTTACCGTCAGGTTACTCCTAGGTTGTGGTTACGTTATGGTTACGTTGCTTGAAGGTTATAGTTGGGTTATTCTTCAAATTTTTGGTTTTAATCTGCAGTTATGTTGTCTCTCGGTTATAATTGGGTTACCCTTGGGTTGTGGCATAAGTTGTGCCTTGATCGCAGTTAAGTTATTCTTCATTTGCGGGTAGAATACGATTAGCTTGGAGCTGAATTACTGTGTTGGTTCGGGCCTAGATTTAGTTCCTGGGTCTACCAATGCTAGGTTTAGGCGACGTCTTGGTCCGAGGCTAGATTTAGTTCCTGGGTGTACCAATGCTAGGTTTAGGCGAAGTGTTGGTTCGAGGCTAGGCGACATCTTGGTTCCGGGCTAGATTTAGTTCCTTGGTCTACCAATACTAGGTTCAGGCGAAGTGTTGGTTCGGGCCTAGATTTAGTTCCTGGGTCTACCAATGCTAGGTTTAGGCGAAGTGTTGGTTCGGGCCTTGATTTATTTCCTGGGTCTACCAATGCTAGGTTTAGGCGACGTCTTGGTCTGAGGCTAGATTTAGTTCCTGGGTATACCAATGCTAGGTTTAGGCAAAGTGTTGGTTCGAGGCTAGGCGACATCTTGGTTCCGGGCTAGATTTAGTTCTTTGGTCTACCAATACTAGGTTTAGGCGAAGTGTTGGTTCGGGCCTAGATTTAGTTCCTGGGTCTACCAATACTAGGTTTAGGCGGCGTCTTGGTCCGAGGTTAGATTTAGTTACTGGGTCAACCAATGCTAGGTTTAGGCGAAGTGTTGGTTCAGGCCTAGATTTAGTTCCTGGGTCTACCAATGCTAGGTTTAGGCGACGTCTTGGTCCGAGGCCAGATTTAGTTACTGGGTCAACCAATGCTAGGTTTAGGCGAAGTGTTGGTTCGAGGCTAGGCGACGTCTTGGTTCCGGGTTAGATTTAGTTCCTTGGTCTACCAATGCTAGGTTTAGGCGAAGTGTTGGTTCGTGGCTAGATTTAGTTCCTGGGTCTACCAATGCTAGGTTTAGTGTCTGAAATCCTGGTTTGTCGACATTCTTGAATAGGATGAAATCTTTTGTATCTAAATGCTAAATGAAATTATTTACAGTGAACCAGGAGGCGATAGACCTGTCTGGGCCACACGCCCCCCCCCAATAAGCCTGTCTGGGCTTAGGTTCACCTCCCCCTCCCACATCTCCTCCCCGCACAAACAGGAAAGAGACGTCGGAGGGAGCGAATTTCAAATCGCATTCAAAAAACAAGCCCCTATAGAGGATTCTGTGCGTAAAATCTGGTATGTCAAGTCCGATGGCTCTGGCGAAGGTTAGGTTAGAAAAATTACAACAGCTCCCCCCAACCTAGCACCCGTCTAGGAAAGTTTGAAGTAGGGAGACTGAGGATAGTGCACGGGCCGACGCATGTCTGACTATACCAAGGAAGCCTTTATCTATCTCCCATTCCAGGAGAATAGCCTTAGTAGGCATGGGGCTAAGAATGTGGAAGACCAGGAATTCGGTTTCGGTTAGATTTAGTGCGAAGGTTGGTTCGAAGTTCGATCTGAACATCAATCGGCTCTGGGAACGCAAAGTTTTTGACTAAACTTACTCCGGACCAGCGAATCAGGCAGTAACCCGAAAGTCACTGCCCGATAATCCTGATCGGGCATTGCATTCCGTCAGCGAGTGCTGTTTAAGGTTTCAAAATTGACTGCGACCAGCCTTTGCTCAAATTGTGGTCAAGTTAACGTCAGGTAACTCTTAGCTTGTAGTTCCGTTGTGTTGGGAAGACTAGGGTTCAAGTCCATAGGGCTACGAACGGTAGGTTTAGGTTAAGTGTTGGTTCGGGGCTAGATTTAGTCCTTAGGTCTACCGATGGTTGGTTTAGGTTAAAGTGTTGGTTCGGGGCTAGATTAAGTCCTTAGGTCTACCGACGGTAGGTTTAGGTTGACAGTTGGTTTGCGTAGTGATAGATCAAGTAGAAGATGCGTATATTATTTCTTCAAAGAGGCAACTCTTGCCATACTTTCTCTGCTCCCTCAAAGTAGGGTTACGAGAGGGAAATGTTTAAGACACTTCATCGGTAGTGTACCTCAGATTCATCGGGTGTTTCGGCACTTTAAACACTAGACACCCTCCTCTGAGGCGGCCCGCCTTGGTTGATCATTTCCAGGCGAGTGTCTCATAGCCAATTGCTAATTGAGTTTGGTCAGGCCCACAATCGTGTAGTTGGGGCCTGGTTTGAGTTTTGAACGAATTTGTCCTTTAAAACGAGTTTTAAAAACATTAAATGCTATTACTTGCATTGAACAATAAAGCAGTACCAGTGTAGGTTGAAGTAAATTAGAGAGAGCAATGTAAAAGTCAAAGTTAGATGTCTAATAACAGAAATAAGGACTGAAATGCCGCCCTAAATGGCCTAAAACAACCACGTAAGGTCAAAGGTCAATCTGTAATTTGAATGTTTAGATAGTGGAGTTAAAAGGTTATGTAGCCATTGAGATTATTTAGAGGCCTTAATATAATAACCGGGTCTAAAATAGCATAATTTAGGACTGAATTTTCCACATAAGCGCCAAAAAAGGCAACGGACGGCGAAAGGTCGAAGGTCGTGACTGGCGGATGTCAAGCATCAAGCTTCTACCAGACCTCCCTCCTAAAAGTTATGGCAACGCAAACAGACATCACCCTCACACAAGGATAACCGCTGGATGCGATAACTTCTGAAGAGGAATGGAAATTAATCCCTGGTTTTGTGTTTCGGCCTACCTGACTATACGACGGTGAGTAAAAAAATAATTTTGAGATGACTATCCTTTTGGAATCCTCCCGGTCCATAAAGTATATCTGCAAGTTTTCTTAAGTTTTTATGAAGCATAAGTAGCTTTTTTTAGCCTTTTTAAACCGATTTTTACAGCAGTAATTTGCATATGCAATTCAGCTCAGCCAATGTGTGTTTTTGGCCTGTTTTTTGGTGGAAAAAGGGTGTATTTTTGTTGCTGTGGCGCTTGTTTGCGGATCTATATCGTATAGATATTCTGTTTCTGGTGCCAGTCCATTACTGCTAGCATGCTAATGCTAATATTAATCAATTAACTCTTAAAAGAACACTAATAAGGCTAAAATACTGTAATTAATGAGCTTTAAATGTTAATCTAATTTGAGCTTAAATCCTCTCACATCCGCTTAGATCCCATCTTTCAGACGAGAGAATGGCTCAAGCTTTTATGTTAATTTGTAACAGTTACCTGTACTGAACCTTACATAAAGAAAAGAAGGGGGATCAATCACCATCAAACATCACATTATATTTTTCAAGAAGAGCATACAACTTCAACATTGAACATCACAACATCTGAACCATAAGCAATAATGTAAACAGTCCATTCGTACTGAGTGGCAAAAACCTTTTTAAATGTCCAACCAGCGTTGCAGACCCGAGTTACCATCAATGTCCTTGGTTCATCACATCATTGGAGAATGATGAAAAGGCTGATGAAAGGCTAAAGTCCAAGATCATCCGCAGCTTTAAAGTAGTTCAAAGGAAATTCCAAAGTCCAGGTGAATGGTACATCAGCGACGATAACCAGTTGAGATGCCCTCAACATTAAGCGGATAAAAGAAACCCTCTAAGCAAAACAAACCAAACAATACAACATGAGGCTCAGTAAACAAAATACATTTTCCACTAGAAACCTCTGATAAATCTACAGAAACAATAAAGCAACTCACGTTGAGATGTTGAACCCAAAAGTTCCTCAACAAGGGTTTGAAAAAGCATAAAGAGAGCAAACACTCTCAGCTCACAAGTGCCCTCATTCACACTTCCCACTCCTCTTATTCTCTGATCTAGAGAAACTTCCTTTGATACCAACTCCCTTGCACCCTCTCATGATCGGGAGTAAAATTACACTTAAAATACAAAAACAGGTAACAGTTTACCAGATCTGTTACACACCCCCCCTCTCAGAAGAAGGCCTGACCTGGCCGTAGAACCTTTTCAAATTTTCTACATGGTAGGTCTCGACCTGCTTGGGATCGGCGGACATCTCAACTTTGTAATTTACATTATTCAGCTGCTTTAAAATTTTGGCAGGCCCTTGCCACTTAGGAGCTAGCTTGGCTGTAAAAGCATCCCCTGCACGAGACAACGGATGAGTACGAACCCAAATCAATTCCCCTTCTCGGAAGGTCTCTTGCCGTCTCTTTCGGTTGTAGTACTTCCGTTGTTTGCTTTGGGCTTTTGCAACATTCCCTTTCACTTTTTCCAGAAGTGACTGCTGGCGCTCAATAACTTCATACGCAGATTGGTCAGGATCAGGAGAGCGATACTGGAATAGTTCAAGGGGTCCTTTCAACTTACGTCCTAGAGCAATTTCTGCTGGAGTATAGTCTGTACTCTCCTGCCAAGATGAATTGATTGCAAACCTGAACTCATGGATCCACTGATCCCAATTCCGATGATTATCCTTGACATATGATGCAATCATGGTCTTGAGAGTTCTGTTCACCCTTTCTGTCAAATTAGTCTGCGGATGGTACGCAGTGGTGAGTTTTTGAATTGCACCCCATTGTCGACAGGTAGCGTTCAGAAGTTGTGATGTAAACTGAGGTCCTCGGTCCGACACCAAATAAGTAGGTACCCCCCATCGGGTAAAGATATCCTTAATGAGAATGTTAGTTATCAAAGGCGTTTTAGCTGATCGCAAAGGGAATACCTCGACCCACTTGCTACAATAATCCACAGTGACCAGCAGATACTCGTTCAGTTTCGTGCTCTTCGGAAACGGACCCATAAGATCGACACCAATCATATATCCAGGTTCTTTCACAGGAGTAGATTGAAGAGTTCCAGAAAGTTTGGATATACGTGGCTTGTATTGCTGACAAATTTGGCATCGTCTGCAATAATCCCATACATCCTGTTGAACCCCTGGCCAATACACCACATTGAGCAGCCGACGCAATGTTTTCATGCGCCCAAGGTGCCCGCTCAAAGGATTATCATGTGCAAAATGGAGAAATTGCCGTCGTAGATCTTCTGGGATGATTACTTGCAAGGTATGTCCCTTCTGACCATCAGGGATACATCTAAACAGAAAGTCATTTTGTACAACATAGTGGATACGTTGAGGATCGACAGGGTTACGCTTTGCTTCATCCCACAGAAACTGCAACGATTGATCACCTTTCTGGCCTCGACCAAGTTCTTCCCAGTTAATTGGTAAATCTCCATTCACATCCTTTGTGAATGCTAAGGCATACACATGCTTTGCATACAACAATACACCCGAGTGGCTTTTCTTCAGGTATTGCTCGAGACAGAGAATCAGGTACTACATTACATCTTCCTTTCCGATACATCACAGTAAAGTCAAACTCTTGGAGTCTAATAGCCCACCTGGTAAGTCTTGAGGTCGGGCGAGGATGGTTGAAAACCCAAGTAAGTGCGGCATGATCTGTAAGCACTTCAAATGGTCTCCCTTCTAGGTATTGACGCCACTTCTCTACCGCCCAGACTACAGCAAGACACTCTTTCTCTGAAACTACATATGATTTTTCTGCTCCTTGAAGCAGCCGTGAGGCATAAGCAATAACATGTTCTCCCCTCTCTGAATCTTGAGTCAGTACTGCCCCAAGTCCAAGGTCGCTCGCATCAGTTTGCACTTTGAATGGTTTACTTGCGTCTGGAGGCATGAGAACCGGGGCTTTTTGCAGAGCATCCTTTAAGTCCTCCAAAGAATGCTGACACTCTTCAGACCAGTTCCAAGATACACCCTTCTTTTTGAGGGCATGAAGTGGGGCAGCCCGTTCTGAGAAATGCGGGATAAAACGGTAGTACCACCCAGCAAGACCTAAGAACCGCTCAACCTCCTTAACATTTTTAGGTGTAGGGAAATCCCTAACAGCACCTACTTTGGAATCCTCCGTCTTGATCCCTTCCTCTGAAATGACGTGTCCTAGGAAAGTCAATGATTTCCTTACCAGTTTGCACTTCTTAAGGTTAAGCGTCAGGCCAGCTGATTCCAACGCAGCAAATACCTTCTTTAGATCTTGAAAGTGTTGCTGGACATCCCTAGAGTATACGACAATATCGTCTATGTACACAAAACAGCACTTGCCTATCAACTCTTGCAGAACTTTATTCATCAGCCTCTGGAAAGTTGCTCCAGCATTTTTTAACCCAAAGGGTAAGCGAACAAACTCATACTGGTTGTACTTGGTGACTTTCATCCATCCCCACTTGCCAGTACCCACTTCTAAGATCTAAGGTACTGAATACTGTAGCTCCGAAGACAGACTCCAAAATATCTTGTATTTGGGGCATTGGAAAGCCATCCAAAGGAGTCTTAGCATTTAGTGCTCGATAATCCACACAGAAACGCATACCTCCATCTTTCTTGGGCACTAGCACTACTGGAGCAGCCCATGGAGATGTAGAAGGTCGTATTATACCTTTATCTAACATGGCTTTGACTTCTTCATCAATAAAATTTTGCTTATTGACTGAAACGGGATAGGCTCTTTTGCGTACTGGAATATGTAGAGAATTTTGGTTAGCTCAAAGAATTTAAGATGATCAATATATGTGTGTATATGCATGAGACTGTTCCTCTCATCACATATACACTGCAAACTCCACCAGGTCTTACGACCAATGAATAGGATGAAATGAGTTATTTAAAACATACATTTCAGTCAGGGAAAGTAGTTTAACTCACAGGAAATCGTGTATAATAATCGTCATTAAATATACGCAATTTCCAGTTTCTGATCAGTAACAGTAATAACGATATCGACTGGTTTCTTTGTCCAGCAAATTATTCAGCGATACCCATTACTCTGACGTTGGCCCGTCGTCACGGCAACGCGTTTTTACTAACCAGAACGGAGTTAAAACAATTGAACAGAATAGGGCTTAAGGTAGCAATATGAGATCGAAACAGTTTAAGTGACTTTGTAATGTAAGCATTCAGCACCGAGAATCATTATATGTGAATATATGGTTGTTTATTAAACTATTCTACTTACAAACGATCGCACATAGACAAACATACATAAAACACAAATAGACAGAGAACGCGTGAGAGAGAGAGAGTAAGAGAGAGAGAGAGAGAGAGAGAGAGTAAGAGAGAGAGAAAGACAGACAGTGAGTTTGCAAAGGGACAGGAATGAAACGGTTCTGAACATCCTGAAATCGTTTCTTTTATAAAACGCCTTAAACGCAGCTATCTACGTTTGTAGAAAGGACGGATACTTGCAAGCTTGTTGTTGTTGTGCATTGTTCCGTTTGTGTTCAGTTCAGAAAGTCCTTTCCAGTTCCTTGAGAGTATCGCAGGCCTCATCATCTCCTCCGCTAGGTGAGACCCCCCCCCCCCCCCATGGATCTGGGGGGAGGTGCGGGTGACGTGTCTTTGTGTCCCGAAGGCAAGAGCGAGAAAGTGAGAGAGATGAGGGAAGGTTTATAAACCTGTAGGTCGTTCACGCCCACAGTTGGACCTTGACCAATCCGGTTGATCTGAGTTTTGGAGGGAAGATTGAAAGTCTTTGTCTCTCACAATGGGGTTTCGCATGTGGAAGATGATTGGTTGTTTGGCCACAAAACTTTCAAAAGTTCAATAATACATATAAAGCAATGAGTTATTAAGATGCCACAAACATTAACATTTAGGGAATAATAAATGCTGCTCATAGACACCAAACATGATCTATGTATCTTCTCGTTTGACTGAGTGATTCTAAATGTGAGAGTCTTAGCATGCACAATAATTCACCTATTGCGGATTAATGTTTGAGGCCGACATACATAACAGAAACAACAATATAAGAAAAGGTAACACATTGATACGTGTACATTTCTATATAACTGTATGTGGGACTGCATGTCTGAATAAGGAAAGTCTATCTTTCCCTGCATTTCTGGTAGGAGTCTTATCTTGATGGTGGGGGGATGAGCTGGATAGTGAACAAAGGACTGGCTCATAGCACATAGGTGTTAATCGTGGGGGAGAAGTCATTTAAGGAATATAACTAGTTATTTCATGTCTGGTTGGCTCCATGCACTACAAATAGAATCGCTGGTTAGGATCTGGTGCTTAATAATAGATGTTTGGCCCAACACATCCGTACAGACAGTTGGCCAATTAAACAGCAATCCCTCTAAGCACCTTTTCTCTGCCCGAGAAGCATCAGCATGATCCACCAAATCCTTGATGGCACTTACGGTATCACTGCAAACTCGCACTATCGGCAGTGCACAGTATATGTTAACAGAGGGTGGTTGATCATAGCAAGAGAAAGGATGTGATGTTTCCTTCTGTCCAGGCAACGAATATGTGGAGGTGTCAAAATCCAAATTGATTCTACATGACACAAGGAACTCAAGGCCTAAGATGAAAGGAAAAGCCAAGTCTTCATCCTTCATGATGAACAGGCGCAATAGGTTTGTGCACCCTTGCAGGGTACATTCCCAGGTTACTTCACCTAATGCCCTCTGGACATGGCCGTTGGCAAGGGCAAATGTCTGTCCCCGACTGGACTGCCAAGACTCAGACTCATCCTTCCTTCTTCTCCACAGTGACTACTGGATCAATGAGTATGAGCTGCCTGTATCCACAATAGCTTCACAAGGCTGGCTACGCAAAATTACCGTCAAGGTAAGAAGTTTGACATTACCTCTTGTCAGCAATGCCATGCTGTGGCTCCCAGGCTTACCTCCACTGGATTTATCAGGGCCTCCTTTCTTAGAAGCTCTCTCAGCCTGCCGCTGCTTCCAGAAGGCCCTCTCCTCAGCAAGGTCCCTTTCCACCAAAGTTCCTGTGCGTACAAGGTCATCAAAAGTAATTACTGTTCCTCTTAAAATACTCGCAAGACGGGGATTACAGTTTCTCAATGTAGCCTGCAGAATTTCCTTCTCTGACATTGTTGGTTTAAGTCTAAGGCATAAGGCTCGATACTGAAAGGCAATTGATCTTAAATCCTCATCAATTCCTTGTTTTCTTTCTCTTATCCTCCTTTCCACTTCAACCTCATGATCATCAGGTAGGAAGGAACGCAAAAAGGCAGTTTTGAACTGGCTCCATGTTTTAACATGTGCCTTTTCGGCAACCCACCAATCCTTGGCTGTGTGTGTTAGCACAGATGGCAATGTAGCTAATATCTCAGCATCGCTCATAGGACGTACAGCTAAATACTCTGCACATTTCTCTAGATAAGCAATTGGATCTTCATCTATTGAGCTCCCAAACTTAGGGAATTCTATTTTTACAGCCATTTTACAAGGCAATTGGTGTAGCAGGGAGGGGAACTGTGTATGTGGTGTTGTTGTAGTAGTTGGTGTAGAAGTAGCTCCAGGTGTAAGACAAATCAAAGATCTGAGATGGTTGTCTCTTCTTTTCATGCAATCCATCACAGCTTTTCCCATGTCTTGCAATTGGTCCTCTAAAGATTTCTTCAGGAGACTACTCTTTTTATCTACTAAATCAGTAAGTCTCTCCTCCAATTTTATCAGACTTTGTGTGTCAAATGATGTCTGAATGCTCATTAGTTTAGCCAAATCTGGCATCTGTCCTTCTATAGCAGCCAAACGACTCTCTTTCTCCATTTTATCTATTCTGAGTGCCAGTTGACTCACCTTTGTTGCAATGGTCAAACTAATCAAACTTTCCTCATCCTCTTCCTCATCTGGTAGAGGTGGTGGAGGGGGTAGATCACTTAAGTCACGGTTCTCTTCTGGAGCAGTCACCCCTCCCTCCGATTCTAAATACAAACTGCTGAAAGAGTGTATCAGCTCTTGAACTGGCTCACGTCGGGTCGTGAAAGGCTCAGAGGTATAGTCTGGATCCATTTCGGGAATACAGTCGATGTTGTCTCATGCAGGAGATCCAGCCAAGACTTTAATTAAAATTCATCTCATTCTTTAAAAGGATCTGTTAAGGTGGTGATCAGGTCCCTGTTCGGGCGCCAAATTATGTAACAGTTACCTGTACTGAACCTTACATAAAGAAAAGAAGGGGGATCAATCACCATCAAACATCACATTATATTTTTCAAGAAGAGCATACAACTTCAACATTGAACATCACAACATCTGAACCATAAGCAATAATGTAAACAGTCCATTCGTACTGAGTGGCAAAAACCTTTTTAAATGTCCAACCAGCGTTGCAGACCCGAGTTACCATCAATGTCCTTGGTTCATCACATCATTGGAGAATGATGAAAAGGCTGATGAAAGGCTAAAGTCCAAGATCATCCGCAGCTTTAAAGTAGTTCAAAGGAAATTCCAAAGTCCAGGTGAATGGTACATCAGCGACGATAACCAGTTGAGATGCCCTCAACATTAAGCGGATAAAAGAAACCCTCTAAGCAAAACAAACCAAACAATACAACATGAGGCTCAGTAAACAAAATACATTTTCCACTAGAAACCTCTGATAAATCTACAGAAACAATAAAGCAACTCACGTTGAGATGTTGAACCCAAAAGTTCCTCAACAAGGGTTTGAAAAAGCATAAAGAGAGCAAACACTCTCAGCTCACAAGTGCCCTCATTCACACTTCCCACTCCTCTTATTCTCTGATCTAGAGAAACTTCCTTTGATACCAACTCCCTTGCACCCTCTCATGATCGGGAGTAAAATTACACTTAAAATACAAAAACAGGTAACAGTTTACCAGATCTGTTACAAATTAAACCTAATAAAGTGCTATTAAGGTTAAGAAAACATATGGAATACACTGCAAGTAAGCTATAATTACGTTTCAAATTGACTGCAACCAGTTTTTGCTCCAGTTCTGGTTAAGTTACTGTCAGGTTACTCCTAGGTTGTGGTTACGTTATGGTTACGTTGCTTGAAGGTTATAGTTGGGTTATTCTTCAAATTTTTGGTTTTAATCTGCAGTTATGTTGTCTCTCGGTTATAATTGGGTTACCCTTGGGTTGTGGTATAAGTTGTGCCTTGATCGCAGTTAAGTTATTCTTCATTTGCGGGTAGAATACGATTAGCTTGGAGCTGAATTACTGTGTTGGTTCGGGCCTAGATTTAGTTCCTGGGTCTACCAATGCTAGGTTTAGGCGAAGTGTTGGTTCGGGCCTTGATTTATTTCCTGGGTCTACCAATGCTAGGTTTAGGCGACGTCTTGGTCCGAGGCTAGATTTAGTTCCTGGGTGTACCAATACTAGGTTTAGGCGACGTCTTGGTCCGAGGTCAGATTTAGTTGCTGGGTCTACCAATGCTAGGTTTAGGCGAAGTGTTGGTTCGAGGCTAGGCGACATCTTGGTTCCGGGCTAGATTTAGTTCCTTGGTCTACCAATACTAGGTTTAGGCAAAGTGTTGGTTCGGGCCTAGATTTAGTTCCTGGGTCTACCAATGCTAGGTTTAGGCGACGTCTTGGTCCGAGGTTAGATTTAGTTACTGGGTCAACCAATGCTAGGTTTAGGCGAAGTGTTGGTTCGGGCCTAGATTTAGTTTCTGGGTCTACCAATGCTAGGTTTAAGCGACGTCTTGGTCCGAGGTCAGATTTAGTTGCTGGGTCTACCAATGCTAGGTTTAGGCGAAGTGTTGGTTCGTGGCTAGGCGACGTCTTGGTTCCAGGCTAGATTTAGTTCCTGGGTCTACCAATGCTAGGTTTAGGCGACGTCTTGGTCCGAGGCTAGATTTAGTTCCTTGGTCTACCAATGCTAGATTTAGGTGAAGTGTTAGTTCGGGCCTAGATTTAGTTTCTGGGTCTACCAATGCTAGGTTTAAGCGACGTCTTGGTCCGAGGTCAGATTTAGTTGCTGGGTCTACCAATGCTAGGTTTAGGCGAAGTGTTGGTTCGTGGCTAGGCGACGTCTTGGTTCCAGGCTAGATTTAGTTCCTGGGTCTACCAATGCTAGGTTTAGGCGACGTCTTGGTCCGAGGTCAGATTTAGTTGCTGGGTCTACCAATGCTAGGTTTAGGCGAAGTGTTGGTTCGTGGCTAGGCGACGTCTTGGTTCCAGGCTAGATTTAGTTCCTGGGTCTACCAATGCTAGGTTTAGGCGAAGTGTTGGTTCGGGCCTAGATTTAGTTTCTGGGTCTACCAATGCTAGGTTTAAGCGATGTCTTGGTCCGAGGTCAGATTTAGTTCCTGGGTCTACCAATGCTAGGTTTAGGCGACGTCTTGGTCCGAGGCTAGATTTAGTTCCTTGGTCTACCAATGCTAGGTTTAGGCGAAGTGTTAGTTCGGGCCTAGATTTAGTTTCTGGGTCTACCAATGCTAGGTTTAAGCGACGTCTTGGTCCGAGGTCAGATTTAGTTGCTGGGTCTACCAATGCTAGGTTTAGGCAAAGTGTTGGTTCGTGGCTAGGCGACGTCTTGGTTCCAGGCTAGATTTAGTTCCTGGGTCTACCAATGCTAGGTTTAGGCGACGTCTTGGTCCGAGGCTAGATTTAGTTCCTTGGTCTACCAATGCTAGGTTTAGGCGAAGTGTTGGTTCGGGCCTAGATTTAGTTTCTGGGTCTACCAATGCTAGGTTTAAGCGATGTCTTGGTCCGAGGTCAGATTTAGTTGCTGGGTCTACCAATGCTAGGTTTAGGCGAAGTGTTGGTTCGTGGCTAGGCGACGTCTTGGTTCCAGGCTAGATTTAGTTCCTGGGTCTACCAATGCTAGGTTTAGGCGACGTCTTGGTCCGAGGCTAGATTTAGTTTTTTTTACAGCAGTAATTTGCATATGCAATTCAGCTCAGCCAATGTGTGTTTTTGGCAATGGTTGGTATTTTTGTTGCTGTGGCGCTTGTTTGCGGATCTATATCGTGTAGATATTCTGTTTCTGGTGCCAGTCCATTACTGCTAGCATGCTAATGCTAATAATAATCAATTAACTCTTAAAAGAACACCAATAAGGCTAAAATACTATAATTAATGAGCTTTAAATGTTAATCTAACTTGAGCTTAAATCCTCTCACATCCGCTTAGATCCCATCTTTCAGACGAGAGAATGGCTCAAGCTTTTATGTTAATTAAACCTAATAAAGTGCTATTAAGGTTAAGAAAACATATATAATACACTGCAAGTAAGCTATAATTACGTTTCAAATTGACTGCAACCAGTTTTTGCTCCAGTTCTGGTTAAGTTACCGTCAGGTTACTCCTAGGTTGTGGTTACGTTATGGTTACGTTGCTTGAAGGTTATAGTTGGGTTATTCTTCAAATTTTTGGTTTTAATCTGCAGTTATGTTGTCTCTCGGTTATAATTGGGTTACCCTTGGGTTGTGGCATAAGTTGTGCCTTGATCGCAGTTAAGTTATTCTTCATTTGCGGGTAGAATACGATTAGCTTGGAGCTGAATTACTGTGTTGGTTCGGGCCTAGATTTAGTTCCTGGGTCTACCAATGCTAGGTTTAGGCGACGTCTTGGTCCGAGGCTAGATTTAGTTCCTGGGTGTACCAATGCTAGGTTTAGGCGAAGTGTTGGTTCGAGGCTAGGCGACATCTTGGTTCCGGGCTAGATTTAGTTCCTTGGTCTACCAATACTAGGTTCAGGCGAAGTGTTGGTTCGGGCCTAGATTTAGTTCCTGGGTCTACCAATGCTAGGTTTAGGCGAAGTGTTGGTTCGGGCCTTGATTTATTTCCTGGGTCTACCAATGCTAGGTTTAGGCGACGTCTTGGTCTGAGGCTAGATTTAGTTCCTGGGTATACCAATGCTAGGTTTAGGCAAAGTGTTGGTTCGAGGCTAGGCGACATCTTGGTTCCGGGCTAGATTTAGTTCTTTGGTCTACCAATACTAGGTTTAGGCGAAGTGTTGGTTCGGGCCTAGATTTAGTTCCTGGGTCTACCAATACTAGGTTTAGGCGGCGTCTTGGTCCGAGGTTAGATTTAGTTACTGGGTCAACCAATGCTAGGTTTAGGCGAAGTGTTGGTTCAGGCCTAGATTTAGTTCCTGGGTCTACCAATGCTAGGTTTAGGCGACGTCTTGGTCCGAGGCCAGATTTAGTTACTGGGTCAACCAATGCTAGGTTTAGGCGAAGTGTTGGTTCGAGGCTAGGCGACGTCTTGGTTCCGGGTTAGATTTAGTTCCTTGGTCTACCAATGCTAGGTTTAGGCGAAGTGTTGGTTCGTGGCTAGATTTAGTTCCTGGGTCTACCAATGCTAGGTTTAGTGTCTGAAATCCTGGTTTGTCGACATTCTTGAATAGGATGAAATCTTTTGTATCTAAATGCTAAATGAAATTATTTACAGTGAACCAGGAGGCGATAGACCTGTCTGGGCCACACGCCCCCCCACCAATAAGCCTGTCTGGGCTTAGGTTCACCTCCCCCTCCCACATCTCCTCCCCGCACAAACAGGAAAGAGACGTCGGAGGGAGCGAATTTCAAATCGCATTCAAAAAACAAGCCCCTATAGAGGATTCTGTGCGTAAAATCTGGTATGTCAAGTCCGATGGCTCTGGCGAAGGTTAGGTTAGAAAAATTACAACAGCTCCCCCCAACCTAGCACCCGTCTAGGAAAGTTTGAAGTAGGGAGACTGAGGATAGTGCACGGGCCGACGCATGTCTGACTATACCAAGGAAGCCTTTATCTATCTCCCATTCCAGGAGAATAGCCTTAGTAGGCATGGGGCTAAGAATGTGGAAGACCAGGAATTCGGTTTCGGTTAGATTTAGTGCGAAGGTTGGTTCGAAGTTCGATCTGAACATCAATCGGCTCTGGGAACGCAAAGTTTTTGACTAAACTTACTCCGGACCAGCGAATCAGGCAGTAACCCGAAAGTCACTGCCCGACAATCCTGATCGGGCATTGCATTCCGTCAGCGAGTGCTGTTTAAGGTTTCAAAATTGACTGCGACCAGCCTTTGCTCAAATTGTGGTCAAGTTAACGTCAGGTAACTCTTAGCTTGTAGTTCCGTTGTGTTGGGAAGACTAGGGTTCAAGTCCATAGGGCTACGAACGGTAGATTTAGGTTAAGTGTTGGTTCGAGGCTAGATTTAGTCCTTAGGTCTACCGATGGTTGGTTTAGGTTAAAGTGTTGGTTCGGGGCTAGATTAAGTCCTTAGGTCTACCGACGGTAGGTTTAGGTTGACAGTTGGTTTGCGTAGTGATAGATCAAGTAGAAGATGCGTATATTATTTCTTCAAAGAGGCAACTCTTGCCATACTTTCTCTGCTCCCTCAAAGTAGGGTTACGAGAGGGAAATGTTTAAGACACTTCATCGGTAGTGTACCTCAGATTCATCGGGTGTTTCGGCACTTTAAACACTAGACATCCTCCTCTGAGGCGGCCCGCCTTGGTTGATCATTTCCAGGCGAGTGTTTCATAGCCAATTGCTAATCGAGTTTGGTCAGGCCCACAATCGTGTAGTTGAGGCCTGGCTTGAGTTTTGAACGAATTTGTCCTTTAAAACGAGTTTTAAAAGCATTAAATGCTATTAATTGCATTGAACAATAAAGCAGTACCAGTGTAGGTTGAAGTAAATTAGAGAGAGCAATGTAAAAGTCAAAGTTAGATGTCTAATAACAGAAATAAGGACTGAAACGCCACCCTAAATGGCCAAAAACAACCACGTAAGGTCAAAGGTCAATCTGTAATTTGAATGTTTAGATACTGGAGTTAAAAGGTTATGTAGCCATTGAGATTATTTAGAGGCCTTAATATAATAACAGGGTCTAAAATAGCATAATTTAGGACTGAATTTTCCACATAAGCACCAAAAAAGGCAACGGACGGCGAAAGGTCGAAGGTCGTGACTGGCGGATATCAAGCATCAAGCTTCTACCAGACCTCCCTCCTAAAAGTTATGGCAACGCAAACAGACATCACCCTCACACAAGGATAACCGCTGGATGCGATAACTTCTGAAGATGAATGGAAATTAATCCCTGGTTTTGTGTTTCGGCCTACCTGACTATACGACGGTGAGTAAAAAAAATAATTTTGAGATGACTGTCCTTTTGGAATCCTCCCGGTCCATAAAGTATATCTGCAAGTTTTCTTAAGTTTTTATGAAGCATAAGTAGCTTTTTTTAGCCTTTTTAAACCGATTTTTACAGCAGTAATTTGCATATGCAATTCAGCTCAGCCAATGTGTGTTTTTGGCCTGTTTTTTGGTGGAAAAAGGGTGTATTTTTGTTGCTGTGGCGCTTGTTTGCGGATCTATATCGTATAGATATTCTGTTTCTGGTGCCAGTCCATTACTGCTAGCATGCTAATGCTAATAATAATCAATTAACTCTTAAAAGAACACCAATAAGGCTAAAATACTATAATTAATGAGCTTTAAATGTTAATATAACTTGAGCTTAAATCCTCTCACATCCGCTTAGATCCCATCTTTCAGACGAGAGAATGGCTCAAGCTGTTATGTTAATTAAACCTAATAAAGTGCTATTAAGGTTAAGAAAACATATGGAATACACTGCAAGTAAGCTATAATTACGTTTCAAATTGACTGCAACCAGTTTTTGCTCCAGTTCTGGTTAAGTTACCGTCAGGTTGCTCCTAGGTTGTGGTTACGTTATGGTTACGTTGCTTGAAGGTTATAGTTGGGTTATTCTTCAAATTTTTGGTTTTAATCTGCAGTTATGTTGTCTCTCGGTTATAATTGGGTTACCCTTGGGTTGTGGCATAAGTTTTTCCTTGATCGCAGTTAAGTTATTCTTCATTTGCGGGTAGAATACGATTAGCTTGGAGCTGAATTACTGTGTTGGTTCGGGCCTAGATTTAGTTCCTGGGTCTACCAATGCTAGGTTTAGGCGACATCTTGGTCCGAGGCTAGATTTAGTTCCTGGGTGTACCAATGCTAGGTTTAGGCGAAGTGTTGGTTCGAGGCTAGGCGACATCTTGGTTCCGGGCTAGATTTAGTTCCTTGGTCTACCAATACTAGGTTTAGGCGAAGTGTTGGTTCGGGCCTTGATTTATTTCCTGGGTCTACCAATGCTAGGTTTAGGCGACGTCTTGGTCTGAGGCTAGATTTAGTTCCTGGGTATACCAATGCTAGGTTTAGGCAAAGTGTTGGTTCGAGGCTAGGCGACATCTTGGTTCCGGGCTAGATTTAGTTCCTTGGTCTACCAATACTAGGTTTAGGCGAAGTGTTGGTTCGGGCCTAGATTTAGTTCCTGGGTCTACCAAAAGTCATAGCACACCATTCCCATATAGGCCGCACGATTTGACACCTGTTTCGAGGGTCTACGTCAAAAACTGCGGGACTAGTTACGCGCCGAAAATCTGTACGGAATCTATAATAATGGAATCTATGGCAAGCACCACTAACTAGATATGTACATTTCCTGAAGAAAATGTGAGTGGTGCTTGCGGTGGCAAAACTTGGCCCCGGTTGTTAGGGTGTTGATATGCAGTTGCTATGGCACCCATGATGGTTGCTAGGGCCGTTGCTATGGTACCTGGGCTGGTTGCTAGGGTGTTGCTATGCGGTTGCTAGGGTACACGGGGTGGTTGCTAGGGCCGTTGCTAGCTTACCCGGGGTGGTTGCTAGGGTGTTGCTATGCGGTTGCTAGGGTACCCAGGGTGGTTGCTAGGGTGTTGCTATGCAGTTGCTACGGTAACCATGATGGTTGCTAGGGTCATTGCTAGGGTACCCAGGGTGGTTGCTAGGGTGTTGCTATGCGGTTGCTAGGGTACTCAGGGCGGTTGCTAGTGTGTTGCTATGCAGTTGCTAGGGTACCCGGGGTGGTTGCTAGGGCCGTTGCTATGGTACCAAGGGTGGTTGCTAGGGTTTTGCTATGCGGTTGCTAGGGTACCCGGGGTGGTTGCTAGGGTGTTGCTATGCGGTTGCTAGGGTATCTGGGGTGGTTGCTAGGGTGTTGCTATGCGGTTGCTATGGTACTCGGGTGGTTACTAGGGCCGTTGCTATGCGGTTGCTAAGGTACTTAGGTGGTTGCTAGGGCCGTTGCTAAGGTAACAGGGCTAGTTGCTATAGCGTTGGTTTGCAGTTGCTACTTGTCAAAGATCATTACTATGGAGTGTTATAGAGGTCTTTGCCTGATTAGCCCTTAGCTAATTGCTATTAGCATGAAGCTATTGAGTGCTAGCATGTGTAGCATGTTGAGAGTTTACTAGCATGAGTCAAAAGTAGCAACTCCCATGTCTATGCGACATTCTGATACAAAAATATAGGTCTTGCTAACTGGTTGCTAGGGTACTCTGTTTGGTTGCTAGGGAGTGGCCAATGACGACACTGTAAAGTGTAGTTGCCAGTATGAGTGATATAAACCCGACTCAAAGGAGTCCGCCCCCTTGTCTCTATGGCACTCTGATCCAGAGATATGCATCTGGGCCCTTATAATGGAAGTCTATGGGATCAGTTGCTAGAGTGCCCTAAATGGTTGCTAGGGCGTGGCTTTACATCTTCATGATGATCCGTAGAGTCTGATTGGCCATTTGAGTAAAAATAGGCCAATGTGATTCTGAGTTATGCCCAATGCAAAATCCCTATGTTAAATTAACATGGGTTTTCATGGGACGTCCCTTCACCATTATAAGTCAATGGGGGAAATTTGGAGAGCTCTTGCACCCCAGGGGTAGAACTTTTACCCCATTGCGAGGAGTCTTCTCACACAGCTTGATAGCCTCTTCAGATGTTGCGAATCAGGTCTTTCTACGAAATTCACTCTCGGCGCTACGTCCCGTCAAAGTTGGCCGCAATGCATTGTCTATGGGATTTTGGGGGCGAATAAAAATGGGCTGTGACATCATCGTACTTATCTTAAAAAGTTCTCAGAATTTTTTGCTCAATGGGCCGCACAATTTGACGCCAGTTTCGAGGGTCTACGACAAAAACTGCGGGAAGTAATTTTTTTGCATAAAGGGGGCGTTTGCACCCCAGGGGTACAACTTTTACCCCATTGCGAGGTGTCTTCTCGCACAGCTTACCAGCCTCCCCAAATGTGGCGAATCACGTGTTTCTGTGAAATTCTCGCTCTGCGCTACGTCCCGTCAAAGTTTGCCGCAAGGCATTGTCAATACGATTTTTAGGGCCGCTTTTGCCCCCCGTGTGATGTCATCGTACCCCCGATCGCTTATAAAAGTCATAGCACACCGAATCTATATAGGACGCACGATTTGACGCCTGTTTCGAGGGTCTACGACAAAAACTGCGGGACTAGTTATGCGCCGAAATGTGTACGGAAGAAGTGGAATAATTATAATAATAACTAGATAAAAAGTTTGTTAGCAAACTTTAAGTTGGCTTGAGAAAGCCTAGCCAGTAAGTTTTAAGTAGTTTTAAAAGCTTTTAGTTTAAAGAAAGTTTAAAGGTTTTCAGTTTGAAATAGTTTTAGTTTGATTGATAAAGTTTGAAGATAGATAGGCTAGATAGATATAAATAGTTTGAAAATAGAAAGATTTATAGATATAAATAGTTAGAAGATATAGTTTGAATGTGAATAGATAGATATGAGGTTACTAGGGTACCCAGGGTGGTAGCATGATTAGCTAGTTGCTAGCATGATTTTAGTAAGACTAGCAAGTCGCTAGACCTTTCCACCGATGGCCACCAAACTCGGTCAGCATGATCTCAAGATATTGGGAATGCAAAATTGCCAGGGGATTTTTGGTATCTCGAACGGTTTGGCCGTGGCAGGGCGACAAATTATGGCGAGAAATGAGAAACAGGAAATGTCTAATAATTTTGACACACTTTATCTGATTTTGACCAAACTTTAGCAGTTTGTTCGTCGTATGATACCGATCACAGAGAGGTGACTATTATGAGTCAAAGTTATAGCGCCACCAACTGGCAGCAGGAAGTGTGTTGCTTGTAAAACGCTTTTAAATCAACCTCTTAATTTTACTCAATTTGCTTCAAACTTCATCAGAATAATATCAAAACACGGCCGATGAGAATCTGTGAAGGGGTCCTTGATACATCAAACGCTGTTGCCATGGCAACGTGTCAAACTTTAACATTTGTTTCCTGTGTTTTTAAATATAGCTGTGAATAAATTCATATCACTCATAGCAGAATCAGACAGTTCACACCAAACTTTGTCAACATGATGCCAAGATACTGAAGATGTTAAATTGTGAACGGCTTTGGGACATCTTGAACGGTGTTGATGTGGTGATTTATGAAAGTAACAATAAAAAAGATGAAGAGTTATTTTCATATATCTTTAAATTGCATTATTCTAACTCATCAAAACTTTTTACATATAAAGAACAAGAAATTCTTAGGAAATACGTGTAGTTTCAAAATGTTATCATGCTCAGAGGCCCCAAAAACATTAAAAGTGTCATATAAATTTGTCAGATTAAAGCTCTAATACCAGGGATGAACACTAGAGGTCCTCATAAGATAAGGAATCGTTTGACCTCTAATGCTATTTAGCTCATTGATAGTGTATAGGAATGACAATAATCCATAGAATCAGTTGATATGTACTGTACTGTCAGTGTACATAATTGTTTTGTATAGGTGCTTGAGCTTGTTTTTCTTTAGAAATCTCTATCTAATTATTACTCTCTGCTGTTTAAAGTATTTAAAAACAGTTTTACTCCCAACAGACTTGTGAAATTATCCGTCACACTAATCTGACCGCTTACTTTACCGGTTAACCGTGAGTGCAGTGAGCTAGCTAGCTTGCCACTTGCGGCTTACATTTTATACACGTAACGTTAACGTACTCCATTCGCGCATACTACCGCTCTCCTTTCTCTCTCGCTGATTGTTCGCTTTTATTTCAAAACCACGATCTGAAACGCGTTAGCATTCCGCTAATCGATTAGCTTGCAAATCGCGATTCCTTTTACATCCTATTTACTCCGTTGTTCCTCCTCCCATCCCGCTCTTCAAGTGCTCATCAAGTAACAGTGGTAAGTTGGGTCCTTTCTACATAAACGGTGAGTAATGGCTTCTTCTCTTGCTGTTGTTGTGTGCACCACATGCCACATGTATAGTTTATCTATCTCTGTCGGCAGTGAGTCTTATACATGTGATAAATGCAAGGAAATAGCTAGGCTGACAGAGAAGATCACAGAACTAGAGTCACGCATCCAAACTTTAATGGAGGACAGTAAGAATGTGAGGGACTTAGATACAGCTTTGGATGTGACTAGCTCAGGGAGTCATGCAAATTGTTCGGTTCCGGTAACAACGCCCGTGCAGCAGGGCAACTGGGTGACTGTGAGACGGCATAGTCGCGGGTCAAAACACCGCTCTTCCGTTCCAATCAGAACATCAAACAGGTTCTCCCCACTCAGTGAAGCACCCACTGAGAAACCTGATGAAAGTGCTCTAGTAATTGGCGATTCTATTGTACGGAACGTGAAAATAGAGACACCAGCCAACATAGTCCAATGTTTACCGGGAGCCAGAGCGCCTGACATCTTGGCAAATTTAAAAGTGCTGGCTAATGCTAAACGTAAATTCAGTAAGATTGTTATTCACGTCGGCGCTAATGATGTTCGACTTCGCCAGTCGGAGATCACTAAAAATAATGTTAAAGAGGTGTGTGAACTTGCAAGTACGATGTCGGACACTGTAATATGCTCTGGTCCCCTCCCGGCTTACCGTGGTGACGAGATTCACAGTAGACTGTGGTCACTCCATGGCTGGATGTGAGTGGTGACTGGAGTGGTGCCCGCGAAATAACATAGGTTTCATAGACAATTGGACAAGCTTTTGGGGCAGACCTGACCTGTTTAACCCTCTGGGGTCTGAGGTGTTTTGGGGCCCTGAAGAAGTTTTGACATGCCCTGACATTTGTGCTTTTTTCAGTATCTTAAAAACATATGAATGGTTAAAGTCAGATTACATTGTAATCAGCACATATTGGGCTACAATAATATGCAAGCAACATTAATGTGCATGTTTGTGTTTTTGAGAAAACTATGTTTATGCGTGGTTATTGAAAATCTAAAGTTTTGAAGTCACTGAAATAAGGCCATGAACGACTTATAGGACATTTCTTTACAAGACTTTAGATAATTGGATGTCGTAGGTTAGAATTTTTTCAACCAAATGATGTGAAAATCATCTCGTTCACTCGTTCAGAGAAAACAATATATTGATTTAAATTTTATAAAACATGTTTTGTGATCGAAAGGGATTATTCATAGGTGTGGCAATGGCCCATGAATATTTAGCAATTCACACCTGAGAGACAAAAGAGCCCTCCCTAATGGCCCCATCAATGCCTGACTTCACTAGCAGAACAAGAAACAATGTGAGAAGATTCAGAGAATGGAGTTTTAGATTATTTTTATTTTATTTACTACACTGTATAAACAAAACATACATAATGAAGGTCAAAGACACATTATTGAGCTTCCTGATCTGACCACACAGATGTGCACAGACTTTGTGGCATTTCTGAAAACTTCTTCTGAATTCTGTTCAACAAATGAAACAGGTAAATCTTACCTGCTATTTTGTGTGCACTTAAAAAAAATACAAAAAAAGTCAAAAACTTGTTTTACACTAGAATATCAGTGTAGTTGAACATCTCAAGTTTCTAGTGCTCTCAGAGGAATACAGTTTGAAGGCACTCAAGGGAAAGAGGGCAGGATTCATCTTTTGAGCAGGTTTGAGATCACTACAAAAACAAAACAAAAATCATATCAGGATCATCTGTCAGTATACAGTCATAGACTCTAGCATTTGTACTAATGTAAAAAAGGACATGTAATATCGTTTAGCACTATATTACTAATAAACATGATGTAAACATACATTCAGTGTAAGCACTCATATTACTTTTACACCCTACTGTTATACAATAAAATAAATAAATAAAGTATGATTCTACAGTCATAAACATATCGTCATAAATGCATCTCACAGTCATAATCACATCGTTTTTCTAGAACATTATAAATATCCTGGCATCGTGAGAGATGCAATGCAATCAAACGTACTTCATAATGTTTCATTTGATAAAGTCAGGAATTTTAGTTTGGAATAAGTCTAACTAGTAAAATGTGTACATGTTTTGCCAAAGGAAACAACAGCGAAAGCTAGTAGGAAAATGAAAGTAAGACTTACTCATGTAAATGTCTCCTCCTGTTGGGTTTGCGTCGCATCACGTCCTTCTTATGATCGTGGTAAATATAAATCTAATTCCTCACAGCATATCTTAATTCAGGAACAAACTGTAACCAAGATGAACTTGAAGTCATGTTGCTTTGTTGCGGTGATGTGGGAGTTTCCTCGCATACAGATACTCCGGTCCTTGCCGCGCCTGCAGCACATGGCTAATTTGCATGGCAAAAGATTTCGCGATAGTGGGCGCGGTCACATTAGAGATAATTAGTTGGAACTGGATAGACTAGACATCTCCTTGGTTTCATATAGATTAATTTATCACAGATTATTGGTTTTTGATCAAACTTACTTCGTTTAAAAGCATAAATCTCAAGCTTTCAGTAGATACCACTTTTCTGTTTGTGTGCTGAGTATTCACCGAGTTTGAATGATTTAAGTAACGCATTTCTAAAAGCAGTTCGCGGAGACAGAGAAAACAGAAATCACCCTGTTTGTTTTCTTTATTCTAAATAAAAAAGCACAACTTTCTGCTGTTCCTGTGAGTGTGCACAAATAAAAGTACACACTTTACAGTTTCCAATGATGTATATCTCTAATTTGTATGACTAAAACTGACAGAGCATTTTTAGTGTCTTTTGCGCTGATCTTAAAAAAAGTAGGTTGGTCACGCCGGCGTGACCGTCGGCCCCAGAGGGTTAAAAGAGATGGTCTTCATCCCTCCGGATGTGGAGCATCTCTTCTGTCTAGAAATATGGCACATAGTCTTAGTGTTTGCACTTGACTAACTGGGGCCCAGGTCAGGAAGCAGACAGACTGGCTAAACCGA
Organism: Garra rufa; assembly: GCF_049309525.1. NCBI lineage: Eukaryota > Metazoa > Chordata > Actinopteri > Cypriniformes > Cyprinidae > Garra > Garra rufa. Next base: position 43,898,995 of record NC_133374.1, on the reverse strand, counting down.
CCGTCTGCTAGCCGCCTCACGTCACAGAAATCAGTTAACTCTCAGCACATAGAGACCCTTTCACCTAGATATCACACTATAGAGACTGTGTCTGTTCCCCGAGCTCGAAAATACAATAAACTTCCAAAGCAATTTAAGAGTCACAATTTAATTGATGTTCCACAAATAAAAAATGTACATAATACTGAGAAACAAATGATAAAGCTTGGCTTATTAAATATCAGGTCACTTTCTACGAAAGCACTTTTTGTAAATGATATGATCACTGATCATAAGCTAGATGTGCTCTGTTTGACAGAAACCTGGCTAAAACCAGATGATTACATTATTTTAAATGAGTCTACCCCCCAAAATTACTGTTATAAACATGTGCCACGTGTAAAAGGTAAGGAGGGAGGTGTTTGCACAATTTATAACAATATGTTCAGTGTTTCCCAGAGAACGGGCTTTAAGTATAACTCGTTTGAAGTTATGGTGCTCCATATAACATTATCCAAAGAAACAAGTATTAATGCTAAATCTCCTGTGAAGCTTGTACTAGCTACTGTATATAGGCCACCAGGGCACCATACAGACTTTATTAAAGAATTTGCTGATTTTCTATCCGAATTAGTGTTGGCCGCAGATAAAGTCTTAATAGTGGGTGATTTTAACATCCATGTTGATAATGAAAAAGATGCATTGGGATCAGCATTTATAGACATTCTGAACTCAATTGGGATTAGACAACACGTGTCAGGACCTACTCATTGCCGAAATCATACTTTAGATTTAATATTGTCACACGGAATTGATGTAAATGGCGTTGAAATTCTGCATCAAAGTGATGATATCTCAGATCATTATCTAGTCTCATGTATACTCCAGATAACTAAATCTGTAAAATTAACTCCTCGGTATAAATACGGTAGAACCATTACTTCTACCACAAGAGACTGCTTTGTAAGTAATCTTCCTGATTTATCTGAATTCCTCAGCATATCCAATAGCTCAGAAAAACTTGATGATGCAACAGAAACTATTGACTCTCTTTTTTCTAGCACTTTAGATATAGTTGCTCCTCTGCGTTTAAGAAAGATTAAGGAAAACAGTCCGACGCCGTGGTATACTGAACACACTCACGCACTGAAGAGAGCACGACGAAAAATGGAACGCAGCTGGAAGAAAACAAAACTAGAGGTTTTCCGTACAGCCTGGCGTGAATGTAACATATCCTATAGAAAAGCACTAAAATCTGCTAGATCAGACTATTTTTCATCTTTCTTAGAAGAAAACAAACATAACCCTAGGTATTTATTCAATACAGTGGCTAAATTAACGAAGAATAAAGCACCAACAGACGTTGAATTTTCCCAACAGCACAGCAGTAACGACTTTATGAACTACTTTACTACCAAGATAGATAGTATTAGAGATAAAATTGTAACTATGCAGCCATCCGCTACAGTATCAAATCAGATATGCTATAGATCTCCTGAGGAAAAATTCCATGCATTTTCAACTATAGGAGAGGAAGAGCTGTGTAAACTTATTAAATCATCTAAACCGACAACATGTATGTTAGACCCTATTCCATCTAAGTTACTAAAAGAGGTGCTTTCAGAAGTCATGGATCCTCTTCTGAATATTATTAATTCGTCATTATCATTAGGATATGTCCCCAAAACCTTCAAACTGGCTGTTATTAAGCCTTTAATTAAAAAACCTCAACTTGATCCCAATGAATTAAACAATTACAGACCAATTTCCAATCTCCCTTTTCTGTCAAAGATACTAGAAAAGGTAGTGTCCTCACAATTGTGTTCTTTCTTAGAGAAAAATGGTATCTGTGAGGATTTCCAGTCAGGTTTTAGACCGTATCATAGCACTGAGACTGCTCTTATTAGAGTTACTAATGACCTTCTCCTGTCTTCTGATCGTGGATGCATCTCTCTATTAGTGCTACTAGATCTAAGTGCTGCATTTGATACTATTGACCACAATATTCTTTTAAATAGACTTGAAAATTATGTTGGCGTTAGTGGTAGTGCACTGGCTTGGTTCAAATCGTACTTATCTGACCGGCATCAATTCGTAGCAGTAAATGACGAGGTATCATATCAGTCACAAGTGCAGTATGGAGTACCTCAAGGCTCAGTATTAGGGCCATTACTTTTTACACTTTATATGTTACCCTTGGGAGATCTCATCAGGAAACATGGTGTTAGCTTTCATTGTTACGCTGATGATACGCAGCTCTATATTTCTTCGCGGCCCGGTGAAACATACCAATTTGGAAAACTAACAGAATGCATAGTTGAAATAAAAAATTGGATGGCGAGAAATTTCTTACTGCTAAATTCTGAAAAAACAGAGGTGTTAATTATTGGACCTAAAACCTCTACAAGTAATAACCTAAAACACAGTCTAATACTAGATGGCTGCTCTGTAAATTCTTCATCATCAGTCAGGAACTTAGGTGTCCTATTCGATAGCAATCTCTCCTTCGAAAGCCACATTTCTAGCATTTGCAAAACCGCATTTTTTCATCTAAAAAATATATCTAAATTACGACCTATGCTCTCGATGTCAAATGCAGAAACGTTAATCCATGCGTTCATGACCTCAAGATTAGATTATTGTAATGCTTTATTGGGTGGTTGTTCTGCACGCTTAATAAACAAACTCCAGCTGGTCCAAAATGCAGCAGCTAGAGTTCTTACTAGAACCAGAAAGTATGACCATATTAGCCCGGTTCTGTCAACACTGCACTGGCTCCCTATTAAACATCGTATAGACTTTAAAATCTTGCTAATTACTTATAAAGCCCTGAATGGTTTAGCTCCTAAGTACTTGAGCGAGCTCTTATCATATTATAGTCCTTCACGTCCGCTGCGTTCTCAAAACTCCGGCAATTTGATAGTACCTAGAATATCAAAATCAACTGCGGGCGGCAGGTCCTTTTCACATTTAGCGCCCAAACTCTGGAACAATTTACCTAACACTGTTCGGGAGGCAGACACAATCTGTCAGTTTAAATCTAGATTAAAGACCCATCTCTTTAACCTGGCCTACACTTAATACATTTTTCAATCCAAATCCGTTAAAGGATTGTTAGGCTGCATTATTTAGGTCAACCGGAACCAGGGACACTTCCCAAAACACCTGATGTACTCGTTGCATCAGAAGAAGAATGCCATCTACGCTAATACTAGTATCTTTCCTTCTTATTCCGAGGTCACCGTAGCCACCGATCATGTATCCAGATCAGACGTTCACTGCAGTCCCCCGGATCCAGTCTGTACCCATCAGCACCTAGAGATATCCTTTACAGCCCTGAATGTCAGCAGAGACCACATCAACTAGATGAGCCCCAGAGACAGATCATCAGTGAAGACCCCATCACCTAGACGGCCACCGACGCAAGACTGCGAAAACCAGATGAGTCCTCTCCAATCTGATTTTGTGGCAACTTGGAACTCTTGCATCTACATTAATATTAGTCTGTTTGTTTCTTATTCCCAGGTCACCATAGCCACCAGATCCAGTCCGTACCCAGATCAGATGGTCACTGCAGTCCCCCGGATCCAGTCCGTACCAAGAGGTGGATAAACACCTACAGCCGAATGTCAGCGGATACCGTGTCAACTAGATGAGCCCCAGAGACAGATCATCAGTGAAGACCCCATCACCTAGACGGCCACCGACGCAAGACTGCGAAAACCAGATGAGTCCTCTCCAATTTGACTTTGCTGCAATATGGAACTTTTGCACTTTTATTGACATTTTATCTTATTATTTTAATACTGTAAGGTTGCTTTGACACAACTTGTATTGTAAAAAGCGCTGTATAAATAAACTTGACTTGACTTGACTTGACTTAAAGAGCATTAAAATCTTTTTTTAATCTTTTAAGGAAAAATTATATGATTTATATACATATATAGACTCTCACTGATAGAACAAAAAATCTTATAAGTATGACACTATACTGCTCAGTTCACTTAATTAGAATGAGAAACAAATACATCAACATCAACATCAAGTTAATATGTATTTATTTTTAATATATTTGTTTATAATTATTTCACAGATGCTTATAGATAATTAAAATAATATTTAAAAATGGTTGTAGATCATAAAACATGGTAACTATTTAAAATAGGGTCTCTTTCGTTAACAATGGTTAATGAACTTACAAACACGAACGAACAATGAACAATTTATTTGTACTCGATTTTCTTCAAACTTCATCAGAATAATGTAAAAACACGGCCGATGAGAGTCTGTAAAGGCGTCCCTGATGCATCAAATGCTGTTGCCATGGCAAATAAATAAAAATAAAAAATACATTCAAATATTTGTTTCCTGTGTTTTTGAGGCAGATAGCGTGCTTAGAATTTCATTTTCCATTTTCAATTTTCAATGATTTATTATATATTTAAAGTGCAGCATCCTAACTCTTTGAAACTTTTTTCATACAAATAACTATTCATTCTGATCAAACACAGTTCATTTCATAATTATACAAAACTCCACGAATGAAAGAAAATTAAAAAAAACATATCTGATCTCACTCTGCTCTGCACTCTATGTGTGTGTGTTTGTGTGGTAAGTGGCTGAGTGTAAGGAGGGGGGATGGGTGGTAAGAGAAAGAGTCAGAGAGGAGGAGAGACAGTTAGGGTTAGTCCAAAGGGTTACTGTGAATGCATGTGCCAACTGGGCACCGTTTTCCTGATGCTATCGGGATGGCGACTGCACAGACGGCGAGGGCCCAGTCATCGCTGCTTGCAGCTTTAATTTTTTATTTTTTGTTAAACTTCCAGGCACTTAAGGGGGTCTTAACATACTCAAAAACTCTTGAAAATTTGCACACACGTCGGAATCTGCGGCCATCAGGACGCCACTGAGGCTGGTACCGGGGCTTGAATGTACACATATGAAACTCGGTACACATATAGAACTCACTGAGCTGAACAACTTTTGTACTCTGTCATTTTCTCCACGCAACAGGAAGTGAGATATTTAGGGCTGTGTAAAAAGCGCATGCTCTGGAATTTAACGTACTCCTCCCAGGGTTTCGATAGGATTGTCACCAAACTCGGTCAGCATGATCTCAAGACATTGGGGACGCTAAATTGCGAGGGGATTTTTGATATCTCGAACGGTTTGGCCGTGGCAAGGCGACAAAGTTATGGCGAGAAATGAGAAACAGGAAGTGTCTAATAACTGTTGCACACATTGCCTGATTCTGATGAAACTTCACCAGTTTGTTCCTTGTATGATGCCGATTCCATAAATGTGACTATTATGAGTCAAAGTTATAGCGCCACCAACTGGCAGCAGGAAGCGTGTCATTTTCAAAATGCTTTGAAATCAGCCTCTTAATTTTACTTGATTATCTTCAAACTTCATCAAAATAATGTCAAAACACGGCCGATAAGAATATGTAAAGGGGTCGATGATAAATCAAATGCTGTTGCCATGGCAACATCTCAAACTTTAAAATTAGATTCCTGTCTTTTCGAGGCAGATAACATGCTAAGAATTTCATGAAACTCAACACACACATCAATATTAATGATAGTTAGACACTGGCAAAAGGTCATAAATGGGCGTGGAGCAGGCACTCTATAGCGCCATCTTTTGACAAAAGTTGGGGGGTTAGTTTTTCCTACAGTCACCAAACTCTGTACATATATTGTTCTCATCAATCTGGACAACTTTCTAAATTAAACTCATTAGCTAAGACCAACAGGAAGCCGGCTATTTCCATTTGAATGTGTTTTTTTGGAAAAATCAGGCTGTAAACAAATTCACACTCCTTCTAAGAACAACCAGCTATTCACACCAAACTTTTTTAACATGAAGAGAAGATCCTGAAGATGTTAAATTGCGAGCGGATTTTGGATATCTTGAACGGTGTTGACGTGGTGATTTTTTAAAGATGTAGTAAAAATCATAACCGTCATTTTTTTTATATCTTTAAAGTGCAGCATCCAAACTCTTTACAACTTTTTTCACACAGAGATCTAATCATTCTGAGCAAGTGCTGGAAATATACATTTTATACAAGCTTCAATGAATTAATGAAAATTAAAAAACGAAATCAGAAACCTGCTGTCACTCTAGTGAATGTCTCTACTGTATGTGTGTGTGTTCAGTCAGGCTGAGAGAAGCTCATTATTGCAGGGGGGAGGGGTGAGAGGCAGAGAGGGTGACAGAGTAGAGAGCCATGCTACAGACCATCTTTGAAGAAGAAATGCACATATATGTACTTTAATTAAATAAATATGTCTGATCTTTGAGAGTCTGATATTTTGAGAAAATATAAAGGGTCATTAAGTCTTTCATTGTTTGTATTTTGCAGTTGTTGTTTTTTATTTATTTTTTACTGAACTATACCATGAACTTGTCCTATTCAGTCACATAGCAAAAGATTAAGAAAAATACAACTTTTAAGCATGAATGATTTATCTTCATTGTAGACAATATTTTCATAGTGTTATTTATTAAATATAAAATTATAATAATTAAAAATGTCAAGACAAACTTTGACAACAAAACAAACTTTGTTGTTATCTGTTCAAAACATCTGAAAACCATCATTTTAAGATCAGTTATATATATATATATCGCCCCATTAAAATACTCAACTTGATTTTTAAAGGTATTTTGAAAGAATTAAGCGTTTATAGAGCACTTTATTGTGTATTGCTGTACACAATGTAATGTTAAAAGATACTAATTTACCTTTAAACAATATATGAATACTTTTTTTAGCTTAATATTAATTAACATTAAATGCTGTTTAATTTTTGTTCATGTTAACTAATATAGTTAATGTTAACAAATGAAACTGGATGGCAAAATTGTATATATTGTGTGTATGTGTCTGTGTGTTGATTTTAAAGTCTAACCCTTTCAATTCTGTAACTTAAAATCCAAACTGGCTGAGGGTTACTGTGAATGCATGTGCCAACTGGGCACCGTTTTCCTAATTGATTCTTAGTTATGTAGCGCTTAAAAGTGATGTCTTATAACAGGAGTCACCTGCAAAGCAATATCCACACACAAATTGAACAGATAGGTAACAATGACATTTAAGCAGAAGTGGTGGACGTAAAGCAAGCAATAATAACATTTTGTTATCATCATGAATTACATGTTCTTATCATCATCAGAGTATAGGGAAAATGTAGCATATTGGTTCACAGTTGGCATTATCTGAAGTCCTTGCATTGATTGCATTTAATTAAATCAACATTATATTTGGTCAGTCTGATCTAGAGGCCTTAGAGATGTTAAATTGTGAAGATCTTGAGTTCCCCTTCAGTCGAATCACTTTGACGTTATATGGGATCTCGCCTGAGAGACCGATCATCTCTGAGCCTTATATAAAAAAGGCCAATTGCAAATTGGCGAGTGGACGTGCGAGTCGGCCACTCCCCCGTACATACGGGTATATAAGATGGCGGCGCGCATCACTCAAACAGACTTTCGCTTTCAGAGCCGGTATGCTCAAGCCTTCTCTCCTGAAAAGAAGAAAAAACTTCACGTTCCTGCTGCTCTCTCTGCTGGTGTGCGCTGATCGAAAAGAGATAAACTGAAAGAGTGAATTTCTCGACGCCGCCAGCGGGGTCCTGTGGGCGGCCGTTTTCACGGCCACAAAAAGCCTCCTGCTCTCCAGCGAGCAAGCCCCATTGAGTGCACAGTGGTGCCGCGGTCTCCTCCCTGGGCAGACCGGGACTAAAAGAGCAATTTCTCACGGCCGTGTAAAGACGTTCTTTTCAGAATGGCTTTCCGGCCGTGCGCTTCTGGGTGCGGCGGTTACCTCACCTCACTGGACGGACATGAAAGCTGCTTCGCATGTCTGGGCATCGAACATGCTGAGGCAGCTTTTACGGATGGTTCATGCATTCATTGCGAAAGCATGACCATGGGTATGCTGAGGACTCGCCGCTCGCTCGCGGGCAGGCCCCCCTTCGCGCCCCACGGCCGCTGCGTCAGAGGGAGAGTCAGGGAGCGAGGACGCTCTTCCGGCGGCGCAGCACCCCCTCGCGGTTGCTGCTCCGTCGGAGGCAGACTCCGAGCTCTCGGCTATGCTCCTCCGAGCCGCCAGGGGGATCGGCCTGGAGTTACTCCATCGCCCTCGGCCGATCCTTCTCGGCTGGACGACTGGTTCCTGGGGAGGGCTCCGGCGGCACCGCCTCGCCCCCCCCGGTGCCATTCTTCCCGGAGGTGCACGAGGAGCTGGTTAAAACCTGGCGGGCGCCTTTTTAATCTCGCCCGCTGCCCAGCTCCTCTCCCCTCGCCACCCTTGATGGCGGGGCGGCCAGGGGATATGTGTCGTTTCCTCAGGTCGAGCGCGCTATGGCGGTGCAACTTTGCCCACGTGGCGCTGCCACCTGGCGGGACCGGCCGCATCTCCCGTCCAAAGCGGGTGAGCGCTCGTCCGCCCTTGCGGGCCGCGCTTTTCATTCTGCGGGCCAGGCCGCCTCGGCCCTGCATGCGATGGCGACCCTGCAGGTCTACCAGGCCAAGGGGTTGAAACAGCTGCACGAGGGTGGTCCCGACCAAGGCACGATGCAGGAACTCCGCGCTTCGTGCGACGAAGGTCGCGGCGCGGGCCCTTGGTCAGGTGATGTCCACGGCTGTGGTCCAGGAGCGACACCTGTGGCACGCTTTCTCGACGCTCCCATCTCCCAAAGGTGCCTTTTCGGCGACTCTGTCGAGGACTTTGCCCTACAGTTCTCGGCAGCCCAGAGACAGACGGAGGCGTCTAAACACGTCCTGCCCCGCCGCGATGCTTCCATCCCGCCGCCGGAGGCACCGCCTCCGCCTGCACGTCGCCGAGGGCGCCCCCCTGCGGCCGCAGCGGCTCGCCCCCCCGCGGAGGCCCACGACGCCAGGTCGGCGAGAAGGGCCCGCAAGCGCAGAGCCAGCCACAGGAGAGTGGCACCGCCCGCGGCACAGGGATCGGCCCGAAACACCCGCAAGAAAACTGCGAAACGTCCCTGACGCGGGCCTCCAGAGGTGATTGAGACTGCTCTTTAGGGGATGCTAACATCGACGCTCCCTGCTCCCGGTGGAGGGCCGGGAGCCACTGTGTACTTCAATGCTGCCGTCGGCCCATCGGTCGACGGTACCCACATTTTCTCAATAAGAGCAAATTTCTCACCCCTGGCATCCGGCCTCAAGTTTCCTTCCTGAGCAGCACTTACACTCCTCGGAACCAGACTCGCGGCCGGCCTTCGCCAGCGCGGGATCCAGGGAAGAACGTAAGCACTGCTTAGTGCAGTTAGACACTTCCCCAGGACGTTCATCCTTCTGGGTTCTGTCTCCTTCCCTGTCTCCCCCTTAGGCTGCCCCACCACGGTCACGTCGGTCAACGTTCCCTTGATACCGCTACGCTGGTTGATACGGACGGTACGGCCCGGCCCCAGGCGTCCGCCCAGACTCAGAGGTACCCCTTACATTCTTATTCGGGCAGGCGTGCCTCTGTTCTGCCTGCGGAGGTCGCGTTCCTACTGGCGAAGGACGTGATCCAGCCTGTCCCTCCCCCGGGACGAGGTCGGGACCTCTCAGTCCTGACTTCACGTGTCCAGTTAATGTGGTGGGTTAATATCCGCCCTGGATGGAGCTCTGTCCCGATCCCTTTCAGGCTGTCGGCACACTCGCTCACGACGAAGCACATACAGGTATGTTTCCGTCTTCAGGGCTGGGTTGCAGCCATCTGCCTGAAGGGCACCCGCTGTCGCGTCTCGATTCTCCCCAATGCACACCCCCTCGGCGGTCTGCTCCGGGGGTCGAGCCCTTCAGCGTGAGGTGCTTCCATTTGGCCAGTCCCCCTCCTTCCTGCCTTTTTTAGGCCATGGGAGCTCCCCTGTCCCCTCTTCGGCAGACAGGACTTCGCATCATCAACCGTCTCTTCGACTGGTGCTTTGCCAGCCCATTCGTGAGTTCCGTTGTGCGAACTTGGGGACCTGGTGCTTCGGCACCCCCGCCATCTGGTCCTTCAGGCCAACCGAAGGATCGTTCCCGGCTTACCACAGGTTGGGTTGCCATGTACAACAGAGGCTTACAACCTCCCATCTGCTCCCATGGAGTCCAACGTGGCAGATTTTGCTACTTGCCATTCACCTGAAGCAGGGAAACTCAACCGTGCAGCCTATCGGCTCTCACGGCAGTCCACCCACCTGCAGGATGGCGACTCCACCCCGTGATGCAGCTAGTTTGGAGTATATCGGTAGGCCAGCCACATCCACTCGTCTTCCGATTCCTCTCATTGCCAGCTGCCTCTTTCAGAGTAACGCTGGCACACAGCTGACCTCCGGGGCCCAAGTACGCCCTTAAAAAAAAAAAAAAAAACCCAGCGAGCCTCCTTGCACAGACTCTGTGCAAGTCCAGGGAGGACGAGGAGTAAGTCTGTTGGTTGCGCTACAAGAATGGCCCACCCAGACTCAGGTCTTAGTAACCGTTCCCTCGCGGCAGTCCCTCCCTGTAGGGCACGGTTGACACCCCAGACCTCTCCGGCCTTCACGGGCCGTAATACAACTATCACTCAGTACCAAGCTCCCTTGACTAGGCAGGCTTACGCACTGAGATGAGGTCTATTTGCTGGCTTTCCACAGAGATACACGATTGCAGTAATGCTTCCCTTCCTGCAGGAGAGTGCGAGCGCAGGCTGTCCCCTCGACTTTCCAAGTATATGCCGCTGCTTCGCCACGTATCACATGCAGTAGATGGAGCTAAGTAGGTGAGCATTCACTGGCCGTGAGGTTTCGCAGAGGTGCCCAGAACGCACCCCACACCCTCTTGGGGCCTTCCCGTCGCCTTCAGAGCCGCGGGACGCTCCAATTGAGCCATTGGCCTCAGTCGAGCTAGCATTCCGGTCATTAAGACAGCGCTCCTGACCGCCCTGGCTCCCGTCAAGAGGGCAGGAGACCTACAAGTTTTCTCTGTCAAGTAACACCTCATACCCTTTTTGACTCCTGTCCTGTGGGTGTCGCTGTTTCGCTGTTTCCCTGCTTCCAGTCTGCCTTGCTGCAGAGTGGTCTGTTTGTTTGTAGCTCTCTGCAGCTTCGTTTTTCTACTGGATTTTCTACTGGATTCTCTATCTTATTGTTAATTCTGCCGTTTTAAATTGATAGATATAGCTTAACTTAATTTCTGGTCTTATCCATCAAACTAATCTGACTAATTTGATTGTTCGCCTTACTCTATAATCACGAGTGCAGCGCGTTAGCATTCCATAGCCGGTTAATTTGCCGCTCGCACTCCATTCACGCTTTTAACTCTTGTTTACTATTTTTAGCATTGCGCTGGCCGGTTAACTTGCCATCTGCGTTCCATTCACGTTTTTATTTTTTTTTTCTCGTGTTTAATATCGTTAGTACTCTTTTAGCCGGTTCCGTTCCGTTTTTTCCCCCCCTGATCTGTTCTTCAGGAACTCTAACAACATTGGTAAGTTGAAATCATTCTACAATCACGGTGAGTAATGGCTTCTTCTCCTACAATTGTAGTCTGCACTGCTTGCCACATGTATAGCTTATCTATCTCTGTCAGCAGTGAGCCTTATACATGTGATAAATGCAGGAATATAGTCAGGCTGACAGAGAAGATTTCAGAACTAGAGTCACGCATCCAAACTTTAATGGAGGATAGTAAGAATGTGAGGGCCTTAGATACGGTTTTGGATGTGACTAGCTCAGAAAGCCCTGTACATTGTTCGGTTCCGGTAACAACGCCCATGCAGCAGGGCAATTGGGTGACTGTGAGGCGGCATAGTCGCGGGTCAAAACACCGCTCTTCCGTTCCGATCAGAACATCAAACAGGTTCTCCCCACTCAGTGAAGCACCCACTGAGAAACCTGATGAAAGTGCTCTAGTGATTGGCGATTCTATTGTACGGAACGTGAAAATAGAGACACCAGCCACCATAGTCCATTGTTTACCGGGAGCCAGAGCGCCTGACATCTTGGCAAATTTAAAAGTGCTGGCTAATGCTAAACGTAAATTCAGTAAGATTGTTATTCACGTCGGCGCTAATGATGTTCGACTTCGCCAGTCGGAGATCACTAAAAATAATGTTAAAGAGGTGTGTGAACTTGCAAGTACGATGTCAGACACTGTAATATGCTCTGGTCCCCTCCCGGCTTACCGTGGTGACGAGATTCATAGTAGACTGTGGTCACTCCATGGCTGGATGTCAAAGTGGTGCCCGCGAAATAACATAGGTTTCATAGACAATTGGACAAGCTTTTGGGGCAGACCTGACCTGTTGAAAAGAGATGGTCTTCATCCCTCCGGATGTGGAGCATCTCTTCTATCTAGAAATATGGCACATAGTCTTAGAGTTTGCACTTGACTAACTGGGGCCCAGGTCAGGAAGCAGACAGACTGGCTAAACCGACCGTCTCATGTCACAGAAATCAGTTATTTCTCAGCACATAGAGACCCTTTCACCTAGATATCACACTATAGAGACTGTGTCTGTTCCCCGAGCAAAAAAATACAAAAAACGCCTGAATCAAATCAAGACTAACAATTTAATTGATGTTCAACAAATAAAAAATATATATAATACAGAGAAACAATTGATAAAGCTTGGCTTATTGAATATCAGGTCCCTTTCTACGAAAGCACTTTTTGTAAATGATATGATCACTGATCATAACCTAGATGTGCTCTGTTTGACAGAAACCTGGCTAAAACCAGACGATTACATTATTTTAAACGAGTCCACCCCCCAAGATTACTGTTATAAACATGAACCGCGTCTAAAAGGTAAAGGAGGAGGTGTTTCTACTATTTATAGCAGTATTCTCAATGTCTCTCAGAGAACGGGCTTCAATTATAACTCGTTTGAAGTTATGGTGCTTCATATAGCATTATCCAGAGAAACAAGTACTAATGATAAATCCCCTGTGACGTTTGTGCTAGCTACTGTATACAGGCCACCAGGGCACCATACAGACTTTATTAAAGAATTTGCTGATTTTCTATCCGAATTAGTGCTGGCCGCAGATAAAGTCTTAATAGTGGGTGATTTTAACATCCATGTTGATAATGAAAAAGATGCATTAGGAACAGCATTTATAGATATTTTGAACTCTATTGGGGTTAGACAACACGTGTCAGGTCCTACTCATTGCCGAAATCATACTCTAGATTTAATACTGTCACATGGAATTGATGTTAATGGCGTTGAAATTCTGCAGCAAAGCGATGATATCTCAGATCATTATCTAGTCTCTTGTATAATCCAGATAGCTAAAACTGTTAATTCAATTCCTTGCTACAAATACGGTAGAACCATCACTTCTACTACAAAAGACTGCTTTGTAAGTAATCTTCCTGACTTATCTGAATTCCTCAGCATATCCAATAGCTCAGAAAAACTTGATGATGTAATAGAAACTATGGACTCTCTCTTTTCTAGCACTTTAGATACAGTTGCTCCAGTGCGCTTAAAAAAGATTAAGAAAAAAAGTGTAACACCGTGGTATAACGATCATACCCGCGCCCTAAAGAGAAAAGCACGAAAAATGGAACGCAGCTGGAGGAAAACAAAACTAGAGGTTTTTCGTACTGCTTGGTGTGAATGTAATTTATCTTATAGGAAAGCATTAAAAACTGCCAGATCGGATTACTTTTCATCTCTTTTAGAAGAAAACAAACATAACCCTAGGTATTTGTTCAATACTGTGGTTAAATTAACTAAAAATATAGCAGCAACAGGTTTAGACATTTCCCAAAAGCACAGCAGTAATGACTTTATGACGTACTTTACCTCCAAGATAGACACTATTAGAGATAAAATTGTAACCATACAGCCGCCCGCTACAGTATCGCATCAGATAGTGCGTTGTAGATCTCCTGAGGAACAATTCCATTTATTCTCTGTAAGGATTAATTAGCTCAAATTTATAATGATTCAAATAAGGAATCGAATCGAAAGATTCGAAACTTGATTAAATTGATTCAGAATTAATAGATTACACTTCTTAACCATTCGTCCAGCAAAGTGGTCAATTCAGCATAATGTATTAACTCAAAAGGTTTATATTATGTTCCTGGCCAAGATCACAAATAAACCAAAATATTACGTTAGGAAATTTTAAAGCTGAGGTAGCTTGATCTAAACACAGATAGAACTTTTGTGAACATAAAGTCAAGACACTTCTTTTAATGAAACAATGATTTATTGACTACTCTAAGACACAACACTAATCTCTACTAAAACACAAAACAAACACACACACACACACACACACATTCACACTCACACTCATACAGTTCCGGGGATGAGAAATTACTGAGTTGAGGAGAACCCCAAATGTTCTAGTATCTTAACTAGTTCTTAGATCGCAACCTTAGAAAATCACAAAAGCAGAGACTTAGCTTTTAACTACTTAGGGAGTATTTTGCACCAGTTTCAGCGAAGTAAACAGAGATCTTGTTACTTGCGTTTGTGCTGGGAACGGGGGTTCCGGGGGCTCGTCTGAGCGAAAGTTCTGGTTGGTTGCTGGTCGATGACGTAGTTTGGGAAATCCCTCGACGTGGAGGAGTGGTTTTCTGGAGCCGATCTTTCGGTTGCCTGGTTACGCAGGTTGATGCGCTGGAAGTTCTTTTGAGTCGGCGTTGCGAGACTTGGAAAAGTTCGGCAGTCACGAAACTTCAGTTCTGTAGAGTTTTGATGGCACCGTTGCGTGCTTGGTCGAGTGGTCGAGCGCAGATGGAAAAGCACTCAAACCACAAGAGGCGAAAGGCGTGAGGCGAGAGCTGAGAGCTCTGAGTTCGCTGAGTTCTTGCTGAGTTCGCCTAGTTCGCTCCGTTCTGTTAGGAACATGAAGTTTTAAACGGGCCGCTAGGGCACGTCCCACGATGCTGGGATCCAATGGCATTGCTGAAGGGGCGGGTCACGCCAACCCCTTTCTGTCCTGTAATTCCTTCTGGTTCGTGACTTATTAGGATATGGATTTCTCTGCAATTTTGTTATTAACTTCAATAAACTATTTAAAGTATAAAAAAGAAAGTATAACAAAGTATACACAATCATTTTCTCATTCATCCAGACAAACTGCATCCATCATGATATTTCATCGCATATTACCCCATGGTAAATTGCTTGCATGCTAAAACATTTGTCACTGCTAAAGGCATATAAATGCATAGATTAAACTCCAACGATCACATAAAACACATCGAGCATATAAATGAAAACATATGATACTGTTTATAAGCTGATTGTTTCTTAAAGATTGTCTCTGCAGTGTACGTATCTCTATTGAGAGACGGGGTGTTTTGGAATGTCAGGGGGAGAGGGGGACAGGAAGTCCGAAAAACCATGTGAGTCACGCTGGACGCATCATGTGCCATGCCAGCTTTATTTCAGAAGACTGGAGGTTTGTTTCTTAGGTGCTTTGAGACAGAGAGCGTTTTCTTCTCTCTGGATGCGTAAGACGCAGATCTCGACAAAAGCGGTCCATACAATTAGCGTCTGGTGATTATCATGTGATGGTCATGTTAAAATTTTATGGCTGGGAGGAGGATTCTTTTTGATTAACAGAAATGTGAACACTTCTGTTTGGGTGCTTTGTTCCGCATTCCTACACATTCCCCCTTTTGGCTGGCGATGTTTCTGGTGTGAACATCGGCAGGCACTGGAACAAGAGGCAGAGAGAGAGAACAAGGCACACACAAGACACAAACAAAATCTCCATCACTAGCTGAATACTGGTGCAGGGATTTAGTTATTTGGCCTGGTACAGTTAGAGGCACTTGAAATGACGTAGGGCCGCATCGGTGAGAATTATTGTTAATTTGGCGGTCTTGATTGACCGGAGTATCGGGAGTTCAACGAGGCGGTGTAGACGTGTGCTCGATCAGGTGCTACGTCAGACAGTGCTTGGGATCGTATTCAAGGCGGGCTATCCATTAAGGAGTCTCTTTCTCGTAGCGCATGGGCCATGGGAGTAACTAGGCGTTGCGTTTGAGCGTAACCGTTTTGGTATGACTGTGAACCGTTCGTTAAGATTTATGACGTTGCTAAATCGTAATTCAGCTTGGAGTTTGTTCGCATGTCGTTTTAAGGTGGCTAGGTTTAGAATGTTAAACAGAGTGCCTACAGCCGCACCAGCCCCAGCAGAGCGCCCAATAATCGTTTGGGACGCCGGTTGTACCCGCTTAATTCAGCCTGGGTTACGATCATTTTCTGTAATTAGCGCAGCATGTGGTTCACATCTGCCTGCATGTGGGCAAGGGCTTCCCGTGTCTGACGGGTGTCGGCCCAAGACTTTTGGGGGCTGATAGGGTGTAGTTTGGTCTGGAAAACATCATAGGGTCGAATCGGCCATACACCTTTAGAGGTAGACTTTGCGGTTAGCTATTGGTAATCCTGATTACGCAGAGACACAGGGTGGCGAATCATAATGTCTACCTGGAGATAGAAAATAACAACGGGACAGTTAGCCACGAAGATCATGGTTTGGCGGGGTTGCTCAAATCGTAAACGAAATTTCCGGCAGTGATTTGCAACTAATTTGGTGTACTGAGTCAATCCCATCTTCAGGGGGCCTAGACTTAAAAGAAAAGTTAGGTCAGTTTCTGATGAGGGCTAGAAGGAAGGGACACATAGAGAAAGGGAGAAAAAGGAAAAGACAAAGAGACACAATGACACTGACTGAGGTTAGACAGTAAGGATAAGTGTCACATGTGTGGAGCAGCTCCTCTCTGCTGGGTGGAGGTTGGTCCTAGCAGTGCGGCAGAGGAGAATGTTTAGGTGATTTGTGTTGTGTTTAGGAGGTTAGCTGTGTGTTTACCTAGAAGGATAGAAATCATGTTAATGTGAGGCGGGGTCAGGAGTTGTCGGTCTGTGTCAGTGGGTTTGGTCTTCCCCCTTTTTCTGTTAGTTGGAACCCCAATGTCTCTTTATCTGCTTTTGGTGAACCCATCGAAGAACTGGCTCGCTGCGCCCTTGTCCGATTCTGGTTCGGTCGGTAACAGGCGAGAACTTGTGGGATTTCTTTCAGTGGGGTAAGGACTTTCTCCGACTGGCACTAGGGAGTGTTCTGCCAAGGATGGCGAAACCGTAATACCACACTTTGTTTCCGACACTGAGTTCCTTGTGCGAAGGAGGTGGCTAGCATGGGGCTTTACATCCACATGTCTCTATATTTCCTGCATCATTTCTTTCAATTTTGAGTTATGCTCGGTGGCTTGGGTTTCTTGGTTGAAGCTGGCAACACATCAGGCATCCTTCTATGTAATCTGCCACATCTTGTTGTATGCCAGGCTTCTGTGCCACATGTTTGAATGGGTTGTAGGTGGTTTTGGCACCACAGTGCACTGCGCATGGTGCATCGTATGCATGCCTAAGCCTCATCCCCCTTTGGCTCTGAGGGACTACAAGCTTTGGCGCAGTGAGGGGCTCAGAGACATATGTGAGGGCACCATTTAGCGGATGCAGCATGTTCTTGACGGATTGGAGGGTGCGGAGGTCTGAAGACGTGGATTAGTCAAGTGTGGAACTCATAGGAGAGTAAAGTTCGAAGATGTGAGCAGAAATGGGTGGGTCTGCTGATGTGGGAGTAGGAGGGGTTTAGCATGCCAATGTTATGTTGGTGGCGGGTAAGAGCTGTAGCCATTGGGATGGGTGGGAGGGCATGAAATGTATTGAATGGTTGTGATGGGCAAGGGTCGCTGTTGAGCCGAACCACGCCCGCTTTCAGATTGCCCTGGTGATTGTCTGGGCAGTCATGGACTTACGCTGTGGGCATCAGTTTCATTGGGCCACAGTCCGGGACGTCCTTTGCAAAAGAGTCCCTGTACTCATGTAGAATTTCTTTAAGTCTTTGGTGGTCTGCTTTCTTGAGTCTGGTGTCCTTTGGTAGGCTTTGGTGTCTGTGCTTCGTTGCTTTGAAGAGATTCAGGCTGCCGGCTGAGTTTTCCTGCCCAGGGGCTAGCACTGCGACAGATACTAAAGTGTCTTGGACATTTATGGCAGTTCTGAGTTGAGGGGGACCTGAGTCCCACGCTTGCAGTGAGCAGAGGGAAGGGCCTTGTTCTTTGCTGCTTGGCGTTGAACTTGAGCTTGGCCTTGACTTTGACACTGCATTGTCACTAAGCAAATTGAAGGCAACGTCTGTGGCTTGACACTGCGACTCATTGGAGACTACTGACTGGAAGGGCAATGGCTTATGGACTTGCGTCCACAACTTCAGGTGTTTAAAGTCTATCAAGGGTTTGAAGCGATTTAGCAGATCCTTTCCTATGAGGAGCGGATAGTTGTTTAGAGGTGAGATGTAGACTGGGTGGATGAGATTCATCGGTCCCACTGTTAGGTGAATTGGGGCCACATGTTTCAGCTGTAGGCCCATGTTTGAGTATGCTTGCAGGTTCAGTTCGCACCTTTGGAGTTTGAAAGTTCCATCAGTTATAGTTCTTTGAATTTTCTCAAGGAGTTCAGTTGACATTAGAGTGATGTCGGCTCCTGTGTCTAGAAGGGCTTCCGCTTTGACATGACCCTCGATGGTGATGGGAAGGTAAAACTTTCTCGTTGTACCTTTCTCGGTGAGATCGCCTAGGAGTTGAGGGACTGGCGTTTGAGATGAGATAGGTAGGAGTTCAGGACTGGTTCGGTGTTCTTCAGAGGAGTGGCAGACGACCAGGACAGCACTTTCGGGTGATTGAGTTGTTATATCAGCAGGTGTTTGTTGGAATCTTCTGTGATCTGACGTGTCATGTGTTGAGTCAGTTTCTGTCTCTTGCTCTGGATGTTTAAAGAAGCTTTCTTGTCCATCTGAAGTTATGACAGTTACAGTGTTCTTGGGGTAAGGAAAAGAGGTGCTGTTCTGTGTGGTTTGTTGGACCAGGTGGTCGTTGCCTTCTTGTCTGGCCGCTAGTCAGGCCGCAGTGGGTTTTTCTTTCTTTTCCCACTTCCGATCCTCCTTTTTGCGTTTGAAGAACTCTTGCATCATCATTTTCATCAGTTCTTGTGAATCAAAACACGGCAATGTCTCTTCTTCATGTGTAGATTCAGCTTGAGCTTGATCAGTGTGGAATCTTTGTAAGTTTTTTCGTCGATTTGTCGGACTGGTTGCATTAGATTCCCACGAGCCATTTCCTGAACTTCCTGATGAGGTTGGCTGACTCCATGATCTCTCCCATCGATTCTCACGAGGTCTTGGATGGTACCAGGATTTTTCCCAGTAGCGTGAGTGTGAGTGTTGTCGTCCGCGTGGTCCATCCCAGCGGTCGTTTCTTTGTGTAGGTCGGGCGCCAAAGTGAAAGTCACGTTCTCTGTTGAATGAGGATGGTCTCCATTCTCTAGGAGGTGGCTTGAAGCTTTCTTGGTGTTGGGCGCCCTCTAGGGTCATTTCTTGACATTGTGTGTTAAAATCAAGAACTGCAGTAGACTTGGTGCCTTTTTCTGACGCCATCTTTT
Organism: Garra rufa; assembly: GCF_049309525.1. NCBI lineage: Eukaryota > Metazoa > Chordata > Actinopteri > Cypriniformes > Cyprinidae > Garra > Garra rufa. Next base: position 43,879,566 of record NC_133374.1, on the reverse strand, counting down.
GCTTGCCGTAGGCTTTGTGCGCCAGGTCTCGCAGCTGTTGAGACGTCATTGTTTGTGGGCATGCAAGGACGCCAAGGTGGTGGCTTACCGCAGGATGGAGATTTCTCAGAAAGAGAGTCTTAAAGTTCATGTCCTGCTCCATGTCAGGTTTGTTGCGAGCTCCGAAGTATGCTTCTCTAAGCCGGCTATAGTATGCCTGGGAGGATTCATGACGACCCTGTTTTGTCTCCAGGGCGGCCACCAGTCCTTGCTCTGATTCCGGGACTGCAAATTCCTTGATGAGGGCTTGGCGGAGCGATTGGTAGTCATTCTTTGTGTGAGAAGGCTGTCGGTCCAGGAAGCTCCGCACTTCAGGGCTGGATGTCGTTCGCAGCAGATAAAGTCTGTCTTTGTCAGTAACGTTGGGTCTCATTTCTAAGTGAAAATCGACATCATTCAAGTAAGAGTGGACGTCTTGACCATCTGGCACACTCGGGGTGAATTTGCTGATGTTTCGGGTCAGCTTGTCAAGGTCTTTGAGGTCCATGCCATGTGATGGGTTATGGCTGGCCTTGGGGAGTTCTCGTAGCTTGGGTGTGAGGTAGGTTTCTTCAGAAGGAGCTGGCGAGGGTTTCTGAGTCGCTCCCTCCCCCTTTTGCTCACGTGACATTCCAGGAACATGGGACCCGGGCCTGCTTGGCAGGGGTGAGGGCGGGGCCCGTTGCGTCCTGGTTGGCTCAGGGCGCAGTTCATAAGCATGTCTGAGTTCATTTTTGACACTGTCAAATACCTCTTTCATGTCTTCAAGTTGTTGAGTGAGGTAACCTATCTCAGTTCTTGCCTCGTTCAGATGTGTTTCGAGGGCTTTAATTCTGCTGTTCTTGTCTCTGAAGTCCAGCCTTGCCTTTTCCAGTAGCTGCTCGACGTACTGTAACTCGCCGCTGAGTTCGGCGCGGGCTGACTTTGCTTGCTCCATTTCTTGTGTGTTGTTAGCAAGAGTTTCTTGTAGTCTAGCAATCTCCTCAGTTGCTCTGGGATCCGTCTCGTTGGACCCTTCCCGTTGATCTTGATCCTCCAGCTCTAGCTGCTCGATGCGTTGCTGTGCGCGTTTCAGCTCCTGCTGGAGATAGGCGAAGCGTCTGTCGCTCCGTTTGAGGGAGGCGATGAGGGTGTGACTCAGGGAGCCAGTGATCTTTGCTAGCTCTTTGTGTCCGTAGCTCTGACCTGGATCATGTTTCATGATGCCTGTTATGTTGTTGTCCAGTTGGTCTTGTGTCTGGTGTTTGACAGCTTCGGCGGCTTTGGGTAAGAGGCTGTCCGTCACGGCGCTTAGCCAGATTTCCAAGTCCTCCCAGTGACCAACGGGGTCTGTTGGGCGAGGCATGTTTTGATGCCGTGAGGAAAGACCAGACCACTGACTGACACAGACCTGTAGAAAGAAGAACAAACAAACAAAACAAACAAACAAAACCAAAACAGTGGTGTGAGTGTGGTGGTGTCGGGTGTAAGTGGGTTTTGGGTGTGTTGTGTTGAGGTGAGTGTGGTTCTCCCCGCAGGTGGTTCACTGGTGTGCACGCCTCCAGCTAGCGTCGCTATGGAGGAGGCGAGGGGGTAACCACGGGTGTTGTAGCTAGAATAGAGAGAGGAAAGAGGAACAAACACCCACAGCAAAGAACGGCGTAGTCGTCGGCTGCTTCCCCCTTTTTCTAAAGAGAAGAGAGAAAAGAGACAACAACAAAAGGAACACTTTGGGCAGAAGGTAGAAAGAGAGAGATTGGGAGAGAGAGGGAAAGTGAAATACACCTTTCTGGCCCCAGAATGAGTACAGTCAAGTTTTTTTTTTTTTTTTTTTTTTTTCACTTGATGTATGCTTCTAGATACGGTGCTCAGAAATGGGAATTCCAACACGCCAGGACTATGATTGTTATTATAATCCCCTCCAGGATGAGGGAATATACAATAACAATGACAGTATTGGCTTTGCAGCTGGTAGGATTGACACTGTACACCAATCAGAGCGTTTCTGGAAACGGGTTCACGACTGGCGCCTATCAGTCCTCGCTGGATTCGTTGGGACCTTGGCTGTAGGGTTCCACGATGAGAGGGGAAAGTGAGAGTTAGACACAAGTTTAATTGGCGTTTTCAAGTTGTATGAACATTGATTAAATGTCTTTTAAACAACCAAAATTCTCTGCTTTTATGATTCTCACAGGCACAATCGAGGAAATAGCAGCAGTAGTCGAATCAAGAGGAGGACAGCTAGGTGAAAGAGAGAGAGTGAGGAGAGAGACAGCCAATTGGAAATGAGGTTTCGCTCCCAAGTCAGGGAATATGACAAGACTTGATTATTACAATTACAATTAAAGCCTTGGTTTGCAAATTAAAATTGATGTTTCCATTCAGTAATGATTGTGGGAGAACTAAAACTGTAACGCTTTGTTAAAGTTTTAGTCAGCAGTTGTAATCAAATGAATCAACACAAACCATTGAGGTATGGGAAAAGGAACAACTATTGATTGTAAAAAGGAGTCGTTTTCAAATCAATAATGATTGTTCCTGGTTATAATTTAGAAGTTTTCATTAAAAATTGGTCAAGGAAATTATAATTTCTCTATTCAACGTGTATCATTGCCGTCTGAAAAGGGGAAATGTGATTATGATTAAACTTAAAATTAAAATGTTCAATTAAAATCAAAAAATTTTTAATTGGAATCAGAAGTTTAAATTAGAGATTAAAATTTCCAAATAAAAAAATGTTTAACATAAATTATCACCTTGGCAATGAAAGTTGGTGACCAAATTAAAATGATGCCTCCTTAAAATTGACTACAAATAATCAATGTTAAATCAATCACAGAAATTGCGGTGTGGCAAGGAGATGTGATTATTTATTAAGATTGATCAAAGTATTCAGATTGATCAGCTTAAAAATAGTATTTGATTATAAAGCTTGTAACAGTTTAATCTGGCAATGCAAACAGTCAAAAAGGAGAGAGCCTTAAATCGAAACAATAAAATGTTTTAATTTGAGATTTATGATAGGGCTTTAATGGTTTGTTACAATCGCATCAAAAAGAGATTTAAGTTTAAAATTGTCAGTATTCCTGTCACATGGGAGGAGGGAAGAAATACAAGGAATAGTGTACAGAGATATGAAGTAAAGAAGTTTGCAGAATGAGCGTTAAAGTTCAAAGCTTGTGATTGAGTCACCCAAACAACGTTACACACACTGAGTTCAAACACAATGGATCACCCTAACCGATTGCGTGCTAACTGCTATTTTTCAAGGCTAATGGTTTTACATAGGCTTCAATGCACACGCGTTAGCTTTAGCTAGGTTAGCTATACCACTTGTTGTTTACAATATGAGCAGGCGGACTGCGCCTGCACAACGAAACTCTGCCCCGGAAAAGGTATGTTAGGATTTCCGGGTCACAGCGTTTCTATGGCAACCACCAGCGTGTGGTTCAGCAGTCTTAAATACAATGCATGAAATGACAGGACATTTCGGAATTGCAAAGCAAATAAGCACTATTTAGATTCTTGTCTCAACTCGTTAGAGTGAGGCACATTTATCCACAGATTTACTGCGATTAATACAACATATTTCACAGGTCTCGGCGGACCTTAATTCTGTGCTTGTCTGTTAAACAACACCACAGCACATATGGACTCAGCCACACAATTTTAAGATCTCAAAATTTCTCCCATAAAGCAACGTGTGGGTGCTCGCGCTGAGCGCCACGTCTTAACTTCACTAACGTTAGTTTTAAGTGAATACTAGGTAAAAGAGCATTAGGTCGCGAGCCTAAAGATCTTAAACCGGGAGTCAGCTTAAGTTTTCACTCTGGAACACGCAGTGTAAAACACTAGCTGCAAGGCCTTTTGACAGAGAGGAAAAACAAGGAACACGCTCGTTTTTCTTCTTTTCTTTGTCTCAATTTCTAAAACTTTACTGCAGTTTAAATTCTTTACACAACAACTCAAAGTTATGCTTTCATTCATTCCAGACTGGCAGCCACAATAAAGCATACAGTACACAATAAACTGTTTCTCTGTCTTTGAACTATTTCTACCGGATAAAATAGAACAAATACCATATAGAATGACTTGTTTTATGTTCAAATAGTTAGATGTGTTCGCGTTATCTTCTCCACCATCTGTAAGGATTAATTAGCTCAAATTTATAATGATTCAAATAAGGAATCGAATCGAAAGATTCGAAACTTGATTAAATTGATTCAGAATTAATAGATTACACTTCTTAACCATTCGTCCAGCAAAGTGGTCAATTCAGCATAATGTATTAACTCAAAAGGTTTATATTATGTTCCTGGCCAAGATCACAAATAAACCAAAATATTACGTTAGGAAATTTTAAAGCTGAGGTAGCTTGATCTAAACACAGATAGAACTTTTGTGAACATAAAGTCAAGACACTTCTTTTAATGAAACAATGATTTATTGACTACTCTAAGACACAACACTAATCTCTACTAAAACACAAAACAAACACACACACACACACACACACATTCACACTCACACTCATACAGTTCCGGGGATGAGAAATTACTGAGTTGAGGAGAACCCCAAATGTTCTAGTATCTTAACTAGTTCTTAGATCGCAACCTTAGAAAATCACAAAAGCAGAGACTTAGCTTTTAACTACTTAGGGAGTATTTTGCACCAGTTTCAGCGAAGTAAACAGAGATCTTGTTACTTGCGTTTGTGCTGGGAACGGGGGTTCCGGGGGCTCGTCTGAGCGAAAGTTCTGGTTGGTTGCTGGTCGATGACGTAGTTTGGGAAATCCCTCGACGTGGAGGAGTGGTTTTCTGGAGCCGATCTTTCGGTTGCCTGGTTACGCAGGTTGATGCGCTGGAAGTTCTTTTGAGTCGGCGTTGCGAGACTTGGAAAAGTTCGGCAGTCACGAAACTTCAGTTCTGTAGAGTTTTGATGGCACCGTTGCGTGCTTGGTCGAGTGGTCGAGCGCAGATGGAAAAGCACTCAAACCACAAGAGGCGAAAGGCGTGAGGCGAGAGCTGAGAGCTCTGAGTTCGCTGAGTTCTTGCTGAGTTCGCCTAGTTCGCTCCGTTCTGTTAGGAACATGAAGTTTTAAACGGGCCGCTAGGGCACGTCCCACGATGCTGGGATCCAATGGCATTGCTGAAGGGGCGGGTCACGCCAACCCCTTTCTGTCCTGTAATTCCTTCTGGTTCGTGACTTATTAGGATATGGATTTCTCTGCAATTTTGTTATTAACTTCAATAAACTATTTAAAGTATAAAAAAGAAAGTATAACAAAGTATACACAATCATTTTCTCATTCATCCAGACAAACTGCATCCATCATGATATTTCATCGCATATTACCCCATGGTAAATTGCTTGCATGCTAAAACATTTGTCACTGCTAAAGGCATATAAATGCATAGATTAAACTCCAACGATCACATAAAACACATCGAGCATATAAATGAAAACATATGATACTGTTTATAAGCTGATTGTTTCTTAAAGATTGTCTCTGCAGTGTACGTATCTCTATTGAGAGACGGGGTGTTTTGGAATGTCAGGGGGAGAGGGGGACAGGAAGTCCGAAAAACCATGTGAGTCACGCTGGACGCATCATGTGCCATGCCAGCTTTATTTCAGAAGACTGGAGGTTTGTTTCTTAGGTGCTTTGAGACAGAGAGCGTTTTCTTCTCTCTGGATGCGTAAGACGCAGATCTCGACAAAAGCGGTCCATACAATTAGCGTCTGGTGATTATCATGTGATGGTCATGTTAAAATTTTATGGCTGGGAGGAGGATTCTTTTTGATTAACAGAAATGTGAACACTTCTGTTTGGGTGCTTTGTTCCGCATTCCTACATCTCTATTATAGGAGAGGAGGAATTGTATAAACTTGTTAAATCATCTAAACCCACAACATGTATATTAGACCCTATTCCATCTAAGCTACTAAAGGAGGTACTTCCAGAAGTCATAGATCCTCTCCTGAATATTATTAATTCGTCACTATCATTAGGATATGTCCCCAAAACCTTCAAAATAGCTGTTATTAAGCCACTCATTAAAAAAACACAACTTGACCCCTATGAATTAATTAACTACAGACCAATTTCGAATCTCCCTTTTCTGTCAAAGATACTAGAAAAGGTAGTATCCTCACAATTATGCTCTTTCTTAGAGAAAAATGGTATCTGTGAGGATTTCCAGTCAGGTTTTAGACCGTATCATAGTACTGAGACTGCTCTAATTAGAGTAACAAATGACCTGCTATTGTCAAGCGATCGTGGTTGCATCTCTCTATTAGTGCTACTGGATCTTAGTGCTGCGTTTGATACTATTGACCACAACATTCTTTTAAATAGACTTGAAAATTATGTAGGCATTAGTGGTAGTGCACTGGCATGGTTCAAATCGTACTTATCTGACCGTCATCAGTTTGTGGCAATAAATGAAGAGGTATCATTTAGATCGCAAGTGCAGTATGGAGTACCTCAAGGCTCAGTGCTTGGGCCATTACTTTTTATGCTTTACATGTTACCCTTGGGGGATATCATCAGGAAACATGGTGTTAGCTTTCATTGTTACGCTGATGATACTCAGCTCTATATTTCTTCGCAGCCCGGCAAAACATATCCATTCGAAAAACTAACAGAATGCATAGCTGATATTAAAAACTGGATGGCGAATAACTTCTTACTGTTAAATTCTGAAAAAACAGAGGTACTAATTATTGGACCTAAAACCCTAATGTAATGCCCTAAAACACAGTCTAATACTAGATGGCTGCTTTGTAAATTCGTCGTCATCAGTTAGGAACCTAGGCGTCCTATTCGATAGCAATCTCTCCTTTGAAAGCCACATTTCTAGCATTTGCAAAACCGCATTTTTCCATCTTAAAAATATATCGAAATTACGACCTATGCTATCAATGTCAAATGCTGAAACATTAATTCATGCGTTCATGACCTCAAGGATAGATTATTGTAATGCTTTATTGGGTGGTTGTTCTGCACGCTTAATAAACAAACTCCAGCTGGTCCAAAATGCAGCAGTTAGAGTTCTTACTAGAACCAGAAAGTATGAGCATATTAGCCCGGTTCTGTCAGCACTGCATTGGCTCCCTATAAAACATCGTATAGATTTTAAAATCTTGCTAATTACTTATAAAGCCCTCAATGGTTTAGCTCCTCAGTACTTGAACGAGCTCCTATCGTATTATAGTCCTTCACGTCCGCTGCGTTCTCAAAATTCTGGCAATTTGATAATACCTAGAATATCAAAATCAACTGCGGGCGGCAGATCATTTTCTTATCTAGCGCCTAAACTCTGGAACAATCTACCTAACACTGTTCGGGAGGCAGACACAATCTGTCAGTTTAAATCTAGATTAAAGACACATCTCTTTAACCTGGCTTACACATAAAATCATTAACACATTTCTATAACTCAAATCTGTTAAAGGATTGTTAGGCTGCATTAATTAGGTCAACCGGAACCGAAAACACCTCCCATAACACCTGATGCACTCGTTGCATCGTAAAAAGAATGGCATCTACGCTAATATTAGTCTGTTTCATTCTTATTCCGAGGTCACCGTAGCCTCCAGACCCAGCCTGTATCCGGATCAGATGGTCACTCCAGTCCCCCGGATCCAGTCCGTACCCAGCTTAGCTCATGGATCACCACCTGGAGATGACTTCAATAGCCGTGGATGTCAACCAGATGAGCTCCAAGGCGGATCATCAATAAAGACCTCGCCAACCTTGACGGCCATCGGCGCTACACCACAGGATCCTGATGAGTTCTCTACAATCAGACATTGGTACAAACTGTTGTTTGGTCTGGCCAGAGGAGAACTGGTTCCCCGACTGAGCCTGGTTTCTCCCAAGGTTTTTTTCTCCATCTCTGTCACCTGTGGAGTTTTGGTTCCTTGCCGCTGTCGCCTCTGGCTTGCTTAGTTGGGGACATTTTCCAGCGATATCGTATACTATTTGAACTGAACTGACGATGATATCACTGAATTCATTGATGAACTGCCTTTAACTGAAAATTGATTGTTACAATAATGCGTTACTTACACACTATTGTGCTGTTTAAATACTGTGCAGTTGCTTTGACACAATCTGTATTGTAAAAGGCGCTATATAAATAAAGGTGACAGTAGTGATAAGATGGTGTCAATGTCAAGATGATTAATGACTTTGACCTTTGACCTTTCCCCCTCCCCCTTCGTGACCTTTTGTGCCCTTTCCCCTCCCCCTCTGTGACCTTTTGTCCCCTCTGACCTCTGTCTCGTGACCCCGGATATGTATGAATAGCCATAATTAAAATTCCTGAGACGACCCCGTGACCTGCTAATGACGTCTTTAGGGGTTTTTAATGAAGATTAATGATGGTTGAACTCTGACTGGTGATGTCTTTAGGGGTTTTTATGAAGATTAATGATGGTTGAACTATGACAGGTGAAATTTTAGCAATGAGGGGTCTATTATTTGAAGTTTTCAGTGACCACACGGTGACCACATGACAGGGACGTGATCAAACATATAAATACAGCATAGCATATCTGTAGAAAATCGAGAAGAGCTGTCGAATACATAGACATGGATGCGATACACTCACCTAAAACCACCGCGAGAGGATGGGATGAAGAGATGTTAGAACGTCTGACTTTGGCTCCAAGAAAGCCATTCAGACGAAATGCATATTTGAAGTCTCTCTGTAGAAATACAGCCAGCTTGAGAGAGGAATTTTACCTGAGTAGTGAGGAGACCATATTCGGTTACATATTTCACGTGCGGTCGCAATCGGTTACGCTCTACACAGCAACTGGTATAAGCGAATTTGCGTTGGGGCAGGAACGCTGTTTGGAATTATCCGTCAACGACTGGAAAATGTTTTTCTATGATGTTTGGTTAGATATGCGTGAAAGTAAAAGACGTCCGTGGTATGCTGTTGATTGGAACGGAGATGTGCCAAACACACGGTACCGTCTGCTCGGAGACCGTAATGAAATGAATCCGGATGACTACTTGTACATATTCTTATGCGAAGACGAGACAAAGGTCCTTGAGGGTTCATACGATGAGACGAGTGAGGAACCTCCAGATCCATCTGCCCCACGAGTTATGTTCAAGGGTCGTGATCTACAACTACTGAGCAGAATTTTTTCTACCATAAACAAATTATTCAAGTGGAGCGTCAAGCAGACCAGATACAGCGGAATTAAAAGACGATTGTTTCACGTAGAGGATAGTCCCCAGCATTAGGCACCGCCCATTAATTTTGGACGCTATAAAGACCAGTAAGTAGCGCTACCTCACATCGCATTACCATCATGTCTCAAGAAGACCAAGGTTTATGCTGCGATTGTGGCTTTCACGACCGCAAATCTCCTTTCAACCTCAAGGATCACGATGACAATGCTCGTGATCAATTTTCATCAAGCAACGATCACCCGCCCGAACGCCACAAAGAATGGTTAGATAAATTCTGCACAGAACTCGGATATCGCAACATTGCCTACCTATCAGATCAGCGCACCGCAGGATTTGATGCCACAGACGGATGCTTCAGCGCCATAGGGTTTAAAATTATAAAAGCCCTGATCGTACTGCTGCTGCAACACATCATCGACAACAAACTGAGAGAAGAGTGTGAGGGTTGTGCAACGGATCACCCGAGCCAGTTGCAACATTCCTGTCTGTTTGAGCCTGCTGCATACTACTTCGACTCCCGCTTTGACGAGTTGTGCCGTAAACTCTTCAAACCTGATTTTCAGACCATTATAGACTTCACCCTACGCCGCTGCGGCTTAAAGACCAACAACAATCAGAGGATTCAAGAAGCTACCGGAGCTATCCTGAACGAATTAAGAGAAGAGCCTTACATCGTCGCAAAGCTGCAAGAAATCAGGGAAAAGGTACTGGACAAGTCCTACAAGAAAGTCGTTTACGACGCCTTGGATCTCTGGCAGAGCAGCGTGTCAACCCCAGGGGTCTGAGTGTGACGGCTAAGACATGGGGTGTGCGTGTGGCGTAATGAATTTTTTCAGAGACTTTTTGATCATCCCTCGTTATAAACATCAAATGATTGAAATGCTACTTATGGTCATCGAGCTAGAGAGCGATCATGAGAAAGATTACGAGGGACAAACAATACGTATAAAAAACCTCAAAATGACTGGTATAAGAAGATCTCTAGATACATGGGGTGAATTGACCGATATGTGTCTTAATGGTGAGAATTCCCCCAGCATAATGATCGTTAAAATTCTAGACGAGTTAGGCAAAGCTGATGAAGGAATAAGAGTTTCCGAGGTCCTGTGTATGTGTACATATTTAACCGATGTGTGTGTAAAACTTGTTAAAAAAGACGAGAAAAGCAAGGTTTGTGAAATGGTTGACACAATGGTTAACTACATACTAGGTCGTAACTTTATGGCAGCTGTAAATTGTCTTTACTGGTTAGACCATCTGTAAAGCCGTTATATCAGTCTACTCATTATTTTTTCTGTATGCATGCGTATTTTATCCTATTCTTTTATCACATTTGTAAACAATTTGATCTCTATACTTTTGATGTAATCAATTTGAAATGTATATAAGAGTGGACTCGAGGTTACTAAAGCGTTAAAAGTCTATCCTCGAAGAGGGACGCGTTCCGAAGAAATTGCAGACGGATAAAGTAACCGAATTTTTTAACAAACATTTTCAAGTTTTAATGAATAACCACGACATCCATCATTTTGCGACAGCTACCGAACTTAAGGCCAGTATTGTGGAACGTTTTAACCGTACTCTGAAAAGCAGAATGTGGCGCTTTTTAACTGCTACGAATTCGCGGAGATACGTGCATGTTTTGCAAGATATCGTGCAAGGATACAACTCGTGCTATCATAGGAGTATTAGGATGAGACCTGTGGATGTGGTCAAGGAAAATGAAGCTACAGTGTTTGAAAACCTGTATGGAAGTATGAAAAAGAATGAGAATCCTGTATTTAAATATAAAGTAGGAGATGTTGTCAGGATTTCAAAAGTGAGAGGACCATTCGCAAAGGGGTACGAACAGAACTACACTGAAGAATTTTTCACTGTTTCAGCGTGTATTCCTCGTAATCCCCCCGTATACAGGCTGACTGATTATGATGGCTACTTTATGATGTTTTACGAAGAAGAGATACAAAAAATTATCGTCAGCAAAAACAAAGCGTTTAACCCTCCTGTTACCCTAAAATCCGCTAACACCTTTGTTCCACTGGGGTCAATTTGACCCCAAATTTAAAACCTCTAGAATATGATATTTTTTTGCTAAAAGGTTAGTGTCAGGTAATTGATGTCTTTGTTGACTACTTAACAACACTCTGAAACACACACCCCCACTTTCACTGTCAAACACCTGTGACAAAATCTCACTGACAGAAAACCTTTGCGTAGAGGCCATTTTCAATTGAGAGAGCAATTCAATTGACAGTGGTTCTCGCAATACTACAGGTATGGTTGTGTTAGGATTTTTTTTTTTTTTATTATACTTAACATATAAAATTATAGTGCATATTATAAAATCATAGCATGTTATAGTGACCTCAATATCACCCAAAACAAATGTGTGTAAAATTTTTTATATTTCTTATGTTTTATACAGCTAAAAGAACCTGGGGTCAAATTGACCCCAAAGAACACCGATGTGACAAAATGTGTACAGGGCATTAAAAAAATAATATCATGTTAATTTTATGTTTACCAAGTTTTCCCCATTAAATTAGGAAAAGTCATTCAATCTGAAGCAAAAAAAAAAAAAGTCAATTATATATGTACATACGTTAAACATTGAATGGGGTCAAATTGACCCCAAGGATAACAGGAGGGTTAAGATAGAGAAGATTTTAGGCGAGAAAAAACAGGGTCGCTCCACACATGTTTTAGTGAAATGGGTAGGTTGGCCTCCGAAATTTAATAGTTATATAGACAAAAAGACTTTGGTAGACTTACAAAAGCCTTAAAACATACAACCCTGGGCTGTAAGAGATCATACGTGTAAAGGACTACCATGGACGACGACGGTTTCTATGTCACTCTGCCATGCAACGCTTCTTTATCAGTTTACCCCGAAAATCGTATATCTAGTTATACAACAAACTATAAACCTGAAAGGCGAGTGGCAAGTAGGTCTTGTTGAAATTGAATATCCTAGGAGCTGGTATGCATTTAATGACAACGATGGGATTTTCAACCTAAACATCTCACCGGCTCCGCCCCAGAAACACGCAAATAGACCCGGTGAAGCCGTGTTTAAGCAGTTATCAGGACTTTTCATGGCGAGGAAACTTCAAATAAGCGGCGGATACTACGAGGATGTTCGAGCCGTGATCCGGGCTATAAATGAAGTTCTCGCACCGACGGGGGTGATGGGGTATGATCAAATAAAAAACAAAACACGGCTGGTCGCGAAACCCAACATTTCGGTTACCTTCTTTGGTAAACTCGCCACTGTTTTAGGACTTGACCCCGACGAAGCTTTAGGGCGTTCAGCCTATCATGAAAACGCAGATTTTACAATAAGCGCTATTACCGACTCACCTCACCAAGCCGACATCAACGCAGGCTTCTATACGATGTACGTTTATACCGACATTATCGAATACCAATCCGTGGGTGATTCGTACGTCCCCCTTTTAAGATGCGTTCATATAACGGGGAAAAACAATGATACCGTCAGTGTTAGATACGACAAACCGCATTACGCATCGGTCAACAAGTCGCTCATCACAGACATTTCTATAGAATTAAAGGACGACCAAAACCGTGAAATACCCTTTTCTTACGGGAAAGTCATCGTAAAACTACACTTTAGACCCAAGAAGCAATCTGTACTTTAGGAATGGTCTATTATAACCATCGCGAGATGAACGCTGCCGATTATGTCGACTATTACCGAAATCAGGCCGGTGGGGGTCTACCCGGATATGCCGGTGGGGCTGTTATGTACGGGGCTGGTCTGGGAGGCCTTTTCAGGGGTCTGTTTAGGATGGCAATACCGTTGTTAAAAAGAGGGTTCAGTATCGCTAAACCTCACCTTAAAGCGGCTGCTAAAAATATAGTATCTGATGTCGTCTCAAATGCGATGTCAAGATCGCATGACTCTAAATCTCAAGACGGATCAGGTCTCATGGTTATGGCTCGTAAGAGAATGTCTAAACCACCCGGTGTAAGGAGGCGTGGTCATTCGATAAAGAAAACAAGGAGCAAATCCAAGAAGTTCTCAGTCAAACGCAGAAAGGTTAAGAAGACCGTGAAGCGAAACATTGCCCGTGAAAAAACATGGCATGGCGTTACTTCACCGTATGTCGGGGGAATGTATTAAGTCCGAGCTGGATTTATTTACGGTCCCGCTGACGCAGACGGTTATTGAGAAAAACAACTATTTAGAAGTACCGCCTTTATCAGCCATATCCGACTCTTCCCCGTTGGAGTTTTTTATTGCCGGGACCGGTGAAGACTACATAGACCTAAATAACACATTATTGTTTCTACGGCTTAAAATAACAAAGCCTAATGGCGATAACATCCCGGACCCTGCAAAGGTGGTCCTAATAAATTACCCCGGAGCCACTATATTTTCACAAGTTGACGTGAGTCTCGGCGATCGACTGATATCTCAGAGCTCCAGTACCTATCCCTATCGATGCATCATCGAGAGTCTTCTCAACTACAGCAAAGATGCTCTGGAATCCCTTTTCTCAGCAGGTCTCTTTTTTAAAGACACAGCGGGGCACATGGACGAAACCGATCCCGTGGGTCGTAATGCGGGCCTAACTAAGAGGTCCCTCTACACAACCGGTAGTAAAGTTGTGGAGTTGTTGGCTCCTATTCACAGCGACATTTTCTTTCAAGAAAAATTAATGCTAAATGGTGTCGATGTGAAAATAAGAATGATCAGGGGTAAAGACGAATTCTGTCTGATGAAGAGTGGCGACGATGCCTACAAATTAAACATCGTGTCAGCATCCCTATTTGTCAAGAAAGTATCCGTTTCACCCTCTGTGAGGTTGGGGCATGCCCAGGCGTTGCTCTCAAGCACAGCCAAGTACCCCATAGACAGGGTCTGTCTGAAAAATTTCTCCATACCTGCTGGATCCCGCGTTTCAAATCAGGAAAATTTGTTTTTGGGGACGCTACCAAAATCTATCGTCCTGGCCATGGTGGATAATGACGCATTCACCGGAGCCTACGACAAAAACCCATTCGCATTCAAACATTACGATTTGGAGTTCCTAGCTAAACAGTTTCCTGCTAAACCTCTACAACCAGACTTTGCCGGGGGTTCCGCCGTGCGTGAATTTTATCAGCTGGCGACCGCGACCGGGAGACACCTTAAAAATCAACCCCTATCTATTAACAGGGAAGACTTTCTGAAAGGCTACTAACTCTATGCCTTTAACCTCACACCCGACGAAGACTGCGGACAGCACATTTCGCTCATCAAGTCCGGAAATATCAGACTCGAAGCACGCTTCAAACAGCCGCTAGAGCGTACCATCAACCTTGTGGTTTACGCGGTTTTTGACAGTATAATTGAAGTGTCTAACCGGCGACAGGTCCTGGTCGATTACTATTGAACCTAAAATGAACACCGTACAACTCACAGCGATCATGGAAAAAATTTTGTGTAACACCCATTTTCTCGGAGTCCTACCCCGCCATCACCTTCCAGAAAGACCGCTAAGGAACTTTCCTGCCATGTGTATAATTAACACACACCCTTCTTATTTACCTGGGGAACACTGGGTTGCCGTTTATCTAACTCAAGAGGGAACCGGATGTTTTTTCGACAGCTTCGGCAATGCTCCTGATGATGAACGCTTTCCAGCGTCTTTCAAAAACTTTTTAATAACCAACTCATCCATGGTACTATATTCCACCAGACGTATCCAAGAATTTACAACGGATACATGTGGACAGCACTGTGTGTTCTTCCTATATCATTTAGCCAGGGGGAGGGACTACAACCATGTGTTAAAGTTGTACAGTAACGAAAATATTAAAAATGATAAAATGGTGTCGCTCTTTGTGAAAAGACTAAGTTCTAATGTTTGTAATGGAAAAATGTCTGCTTGTATTCATTATGTACAGTCTTGTAATACGGCTATGAAATACACTTAAATACCTATTGTATTATTTGATGATAAATAAAGAGTGAACATCAGATGACGGTTTCAATTGTTTTATTAAACAATTTACAAATGATACACATACACATCATTACACACCTCAATACATCAATCAGTACAACTGTTACAAAAAAAAAATAAAAATAATAATACACCATTAAAATTCTAACCATTGTCTACGGTCGAGAGTCGGTGGTTTAAACAACGGTTTATCCGTACTCGAAATCCTCTTTTTGAAGGTCTTTTTAGTAGGTCGTACAGACTCTGGTGTGTAGGATGAAGACGCGGATTTTGTTTTTAAAGAACTAATCATGCTCCTAACACGTTGATTCGGTACTGTAGAAAACGGTATGTTTAATTCCGCAAACGCCTGTAGAAACTCTGACCATCCTGGGGGTCTTCTGTCATCGCGGACCTGGTGCGACGCTGTAACATTTTTTACCAAATCTACCATATGCGACCCCGGTATGGTTTTTCCCTTAAAGACAAATTCCCCTGACTCGTCCCAAGCGCTGAGGCCTTTAGCTTTAGACATTTTGTCTAATATATACTGAGCGTTTTTGAGACTTCTTGTCGGCACGTTCTTCAAAACTTCCGCTATGATGTCTTCTGATCCCCCAACATCTTTGGCGTTAGTAGTAGCGACGTCGTGGCCATCTTTATGATCGGGGTCAGGACGTAGTAATGAGAGTGTTAAAACACTACCCTCGCGATCACCTTGTTTAACGATCGTTAAAAACCTGGTTAGGATGCTGGAGTAAAGTTTGGCCTTTTCACGCTGATCCAAATCAGACCTGAGTAAAATATTTCTTATGGCAGAGTCCAGATCGTTCTCTACGACCTGTTGAATGTTTTCACGGGGGTTCCAGATTGTAACTTTTCCAGCTGGCTGTGGGGAACGAGATACAACTTTTCAGCGTGCTGCATCCTCAACTCTGCCTACTCGATATCAGGCTGGAAATAAAGGGGACCGCTATGCTTAAAAGTGGTAAAAGAAAACCACCGGTCTGGTTGAAAACGCGCTTCTTGGTCGCTAGAGCTATTTTCTTATTGGCAACGAGTTTAATTTCGGCTTTCCTCCTCTTCAGTCTTTGGTATTGCTGATGGCTGATAGGAATCGTTCCGTAAAGGACGTTTAGAGCTACTTCGCAAAGCACTAAAATGAGTTCATCAGAAGCTCCCTGTAAAATAAGCCGTCGTTGTTTAGGAGTCGCTTTATGTAGTACCTTCAGCAGAGGCAGATGCTTGCAAAGTCTGGCGGACATGACAAATGTTCACGAGAGTCTTTTTTTCGGAAGGTAAACCACTTGGTGGTCAGAAAGAAAACCTGTTCTGAGTCGATAATGTTCGGGTGTTTTTGCTTTATAGTCTATCATGAGATAACCGTAAGGTTGACTGGTGGCATCTTGATAGCATTCCATAAAGTATTTTGCATTCGAAGGGTACATCTGTCTCGCTAAAACCGTCACTTGATTTGCGTCGCGTGGATTTTTAAACAAGATTAAATAATTGGTGTTCAGACTAATGGTTCTGCTCGATTTACCCTGCGCGAATAAATTTTGTACAATATAAATAGCGCTAAGATTACGATGATGTACAAACTGTGTGAAGACCTTTTGAACTTGAGCATTCCCGCTAGCTTCACTCATCATATCATCCAGAATCAGTAGATTAGTTTTGCTGACAGGGAGTAAATGATCATCATTCAGAGACTCGGGGATTCCTTCAACAAATTTAATGTCATACAATTTAAGCAATTCATCATACAGAGGTTGCCAACAATTGTAAATATATACAATGTTTTCAATTTTTTTAGAAATCATATTTAACCCATTTTCCATCAATCGTTTTACAAAGTAGGACTTGCCGCTATTAGATGGTCCGCTTATCACGCATGAGAAGGGATGCTGAAGTCTGAAGTCAAATTCAGAAGCATCCCGTACCCCTCTATGCATCATCGAATCAGAACCCATAAGGAAGAGTGTTAAAGTCGGGTAAAAGTCGACGCTTATTATACACCACCTTGAACTTTTTGTCGACTGTCTTGTTGTGCAATGTAAGATGCCTTTTATCCCTCACAATGTTTTCGGCACATGCCATGATGCATTGCGTATTGTCTCGTGATGTCACATAGCTGTTAACCAGACCAATCAGGGAATCTAATCGGATAGCTTTGGAATTTTTTGCGTTTAGAGTTATACCCTTAGCTTTCATGCATACTTTTCCATCCGATGTGCGATACCCATACGATTTTGGACCGCTAGAACAGAACTCTGTGATGTAACTACCGTTCCCTATCTCATCCGTCAACTCCCCAAATGATCCCCCAGAGACGGCATCCAGTCGCCGTCCCTGGACACAAAAATAACGCTGTCTGTGTCTGAATACAGCAGACGGTCTCCGAGTCTATCCATCAGGTCGTACAATTCCAGGCGAGCATGAGGCGTTGTAAATGCACCTATAAACACGTTAATGTCGCGGGTTTCGTGGACATCCCCGTCGGCGACGCGACACTGGACAAGCGCAACATCGTCTGAGACGAACGTAAAAAATTTCAGGGTGTCGGTTTTACCAAAAATGATTCTGGTGAAATCTTCAGGGTCCTTCACTAACTCGGTATAGGGTAGATTCTCACGCATCGAGAAGCGTCCCCATAATGAGTTTAACAATAACTTGTTTATAGACCTCTGAGCGGGGTTGTGGCAGATCTTTTCAGGGTCTAGACGAATCCCCTCTTTTTCATAATATTCGCGGATGTATGTCGCTTTGTCGGCATCCGTGACGACGTTTGGGGGGTAGCCTGACGCTTGCTGTTTTAAACGTAAAAAAGTCTTTACGTAATCGCGAAACAGTGTATCCGACCGTTGTGGGAAATGCCATACTTCATCAATCTTTGCCACTACATACCCCTTCTCGATCGCTTTCAAAAGTTCAATGCTGACCCAGCACCCTGAGAGCGACCGTTCGTCATCCGTATGACTACAGATCGTCGTCTGGTTTTCAGCATGTGCGCAGGTTCGGCATAATGGGAACATGAGCTTGCCACCGCATCTATAGGGAAGAACCGGGTGGAGTAATTTGCGGAGTGGATACACCGTCGCCTTGATAAGTCCGTAATATTCCTCGACCGGTCCAAAATCATTTAAAATGATTTGGGGGTGTCCGATCGGATAGCTTTTTCTAGCCTGGCAGAAAGGATATAAGCTCGTAAAGTCCACGTAACTTATTTTCTCATCGTCGACTGTTTTGTGGTAAAGTTTATAGGCGTTAGTTCGACCCCCAAAGAGTGCGTCTCTCGGCTTCAGTCTTTCGGGCGCTGAATAAGTACTCATAAATTCTATCACGGCAGGGTCTGTCCTCTTCATTTTGTTCCATTCACACTCCCAGAGGACCTCCATTTTCAACCCGTATGCGTTTTGAAGAATATCGAGCTTTTCATCAAACTGTCTTCTAAGAACTCCGAAAGGTACGACAGACAAGGGGTGGGTATAATGGGGTTCGAAGCAGCGCTCGCATCCGTGCCACAGACATCCATTGAATTCTAGCCCGTACCTCGTCCCATTCTGTTCGTAGTAACCGTCTAAAAAGTAACGACCGATCTGCACCTCGCCATGGTTTAGAGCATGGCTAATGTCAACGTTTTGGGTCTTTTTCACATACCCGAGCCATTCGTTCGACGCGCTAGAGTATGCCTTGCTCTGTTGGATGTACACATTATTATGCGTCAGAGCCAGAGTGTCTCTGTCGAGATAATGGGTTTTGAAGACGCCCATACAACACCCAGCAAGAGTAGTGAAACTGAAGGGGTCCAGTTCGGTACACTCTATGAACGCTTCTCTGTATTTCATGCATGCTTCGCGTAATAAGACAACGTCGTTTACACCGTACTCGTACAACTCCTTCTTGAAGCGGAAAAATTTATCCAAGACCTCGCTATACCAGGCATCAAACTTTGCCTGGTCTTTATCCGACATGTTTTCGTACCCGTAAAACTTCTTGTCTGGGTAGGGCCCGACATAGTCTGCATTTTCTAGTCTATTGAAATGGTGGGGAAAGTAGCCTTTTTCCAGAGTGGTCAGGTTAAGAGCCGCGGGCATCTTAGACAAGGCCATAGGGATGAAGGAGTAACTATCTATGTATCGCTGTGCGAAAGGCTCATCGTACATAAAGATCAATTTACACCCCTGCATGATAATGTCGAGAGTAAGACCCACTTTGCAAAAATACTCTAGAATAAGAAAAGAGTCGAATCTGGATGCGTAATGGGCTATGAAGCAGTAGCCTTTGTATCGGGGCTTTCTGAATCGATTGATTAGTTGCTCCACACAGTCGGTACCCGCCGCCACAAATTTTTCTCCTTTAAAAGTAATCGCGCAGACGAAATTTGCGATGTGTCTACCGTTTTCGTAACACGTTTCAAAGTCATAAAACACGTATTTTGTGTCAGGATCTTTGGGCATTTGGGGTTGTATGTAGCACTGATGTATCCCTTGGTTCGGCCGTTCTTCGCCACAATCGAAACATCGACCGGGTCGACATTTGTGATCGTCTTTGGTCCCGGTAATCTCATAGCGCCTGTTACATAGTTTACAATATTTATATATGTCACAGGGGACCTTCTCTTTACCGTGCGGTATCTTCTTATGCATGTTGTAACAGTAGCGTGAATTACAAAAGCGCAGACAATCGGGACAGTGGATCGTACTTTTAGGGTATTTGTAGCACTCTTGGTCAAAACACACGTTACAAACATACATGCAATGGTGATTTCGGAGATTTGAGTAGCCTTTGTAGCAGTATTGGCACACATAATCAGCCCCAATAAACGCCGTCAGATTTAGTATCATATAGTAATGTTCGTCGTGTAAATAGAGGAACACGGTTTTTGGGTGTGGTTCGTCGAGATTTTTGAAAATTTCTATCGCGCCTCCGGCAATAGTCCTGTAAAAAAACGACTATTTTAATATCTAGCAGATTTTCAAACTTTGCTATGTCATGAAGCCCGATCTTATCTTGGATGGAGAACCCTGCATTATTGTGTATGATGGATGCCTGGCTTTCTAATTCGCTCTCGGGTAATTCCGGATCGAGAAAACGTGCGAGACAGATAGAAAGGCATAAAGCATTTGTTTTGTTCATAGGCACAAATAAACTCATCTTTTTTCTTTTTTCTTTTTTTTGATCAAATGTTTTTTATTGTGTATCTTCAGAGACATACAACACAAGATATACATGAAACACAGAATAGAAACAAAAATAAAAACTCACACAGTTAACCCCCCCCCCATCCCAACCCTATGGCGACCCCCTAAACCATCCCACCCCGGATCTCAAGATATAATACACATCAAGAAAATAAATGTATAAAAGTGAAAGAATAAAACACAAACATAAATCGTCTGGCACCTTATGGATAATTATGCTGCACTCTTTCTTTAACCAAATTATAAGCTACATCCCATGCATTAATTGTTTTCTGACTGGCTGCATGCAACCGGGCTACTGATCTCTCCATCATAACAATGTCTAAAAAGGAGTTGGCCCATTGTTGCCATGACAAATTATGAGGTGGCTGCCATCTCAATGCCAACATTTTCTTAGCTGCAGTGAGTCCAGCCCACAATATGCGCCTTTGTTGAAGAGAAAGTTCCAAATTGGAATTGTCATTGAGCAGGAAAAGGGAAGGTGATAATGGGATCCTGACCTCAAGTATGTCACTCAATGTAGTAGAGATTTGTTTCCAAAAAGCAGACACACTGGGGCAATCCCAATACATATGTATAAATGAGCCTACAACATCGAGTGTGCACAAGTCACAATTAGGAGATGTAATAATTTTCATAGCATGGCGCTTCCTGGGGGTTAGATACATCCTATGTATAAATTTATAGTGTATTAGTTGGTGGTCAGGGTTTTTGGAAGTGTCATGCAGATTTTTCCATATTGTGTCCCAACAAATTTCCTCCTCATACACAGGGGTGAGGTCCCTGTCCCAAACACCCTCTACTGGCAGCGATGTACGAGGGTCAGAGATAAATTTGTAGAGTTTGGAAACCAATCCTCGTGTTTGGTTTTGTGGCGCACATAGTTGGCGTAATGGATGAGTTAGCAGTGGAACGCCCCAAGGGACACCATAGGCCTTCATGGCGGATCTCAATTGCAAATAAAAGAAAAATGATGTACCAGGTAGGTCATATTCGGCTTGTAGATCACTAAAAGCACGCAAACCATCTTCATCAAACAGGTCATTGAAAACATTAACACCCTTATTTCTCCATAATGGAAAGGAGAAGGGCTTTTTTCCCCTAAGAAGAGAGAAATTATTAAATATAGGAGAGTGTTTGTGCCATTTTAAGTCTACCTCCACATGGTTCATAACTGTGTGGCAAGTACTAAGTAAGTAGGAAATTATAGGGCCTAGGTGTGATTTGGCCTCTTTAGGTGGCATATTGGAATACACTAGGTCTTGAAGCCTATAGGGCTGTGCGAGATTTTCCTCAATCAATTTCCAGGCGACAGAGGATTCCGAGTTAAACCATACAAATAACGGTCGAAGCACAAAAGACCAAAAGTACATCTTGAAGTTAGGTAGACCCAATCCACCCTGTGTCTTATCCCGCTGAAGGGTTTTCAGTTTTAGACGTGGTCTCTTTCCATTCCATATGAATTTTGATATGAGAGAGTGTAGTTTTTCCCAATAACCCTTTGGAGGAGGGAGGGGAATCATTGAAGAATAAAAATTTACACGGGGGAGAATGTCCATTTTAACTATTGATATGCGGGCCTGAAGGGAATTTGGAAGCTTTGACCAACGCTCTAGATCCTTCTCAATTTGGTTATGTATGCTCTGAAAATTATGAGATGTAATATGAAATATAGAAGAGGAAATATCAACCCCAAGATATCTGAACTGTCTCACCACTGGAATATTGGGGGGCAGAGGAATAGCGGATTGAACTGAATTTAAGTGCATTAGTGAAGATTTAGTCCAATTGATCTTATATCCAGATAGTGAGCTGAACTTATCAAAGGTAGATAGTAAATGTGGAAGAGATGAACCTGTATCACCTACATACAGAAGAATATCGTCTGCGTATAATGATATACGGTGTTCAGAATTACTGAAAGAAATAGGAAGTATATGGGGGTGTTGCCTGATTTTTTGAGCCAGTGGTTCAAGGGAGATGGCAAAAAGTAAGGGGGAAAGGGGGCAGCCCTGGCGGGTGCCTCTTGATATAGGAAACTGAGAGGAGAAAATATTATTAGTATATACCATTGCAGAAGGGTTTGCATATAGGACCTTAATCATTTGGATAAAATCTGAACCAAAGCCAAAATTGTCCAAAGTAGCCCAAAGATAGTCCCACTCCAGTCTATCGAACGCTTTCTCAGCGTCAAGTGATAAGACTGAACAAGGAAGATCAATCATATTTGCTGCATGGATAACGTGCAGGAGACGGCGCATATTGTCAGATGCCAATCTGCTCTTAATAAATCCAGTCTGGTCGTTATGTACTAAACTTGTCAAATAACTTTCAAGTCGTGAGGCAAGCACTTTGGCATACAATTTCACATCCCCATTCAAAAGAGATAAGGGTCTGTAATTACTACATTGTGAAGGATCTTTGTTTGGCTTGAGTAATAACGTGATTATTGCAGTGTTGACACCCGAGTTGAACGCTCCCCTGTCAACAGCAGCAACAATCATATCCAACAGTGGAGGACCAAGTATGTCCCAAAAGGCAAGATATAACTCAGGTGGAATACCATCCCAACCTGGGGATTTGCCCTTCTTCATGCCTACAAGAGCCCTTCTCAACTCCTCCAGTGTAATTGGAACACTGAGTTTTTCTGAATCTTGACTAGAAAGAGTGGGGAGTTCAAGGTCATGGAAAAAGTTCTGACAGGAATCTGCATCCAGCCTTACTTCAGAAGAATACAGGGAAGAATAGAAAGTTTTAAATTCCATATTAATTTCACCAGGTTCGGTTAAGGTGGTTGTAGGTGTTTGAATAGCCATGATATTAGAATATTTCTTATTCTGATTAAGTCGTAAGGCTAATAAATGGCTTGGTCTAGGTCCATTAAAGTAATAATTTCTTCTAGTTCTATGTATTAAAAACTCCGCCCTCTGTCTCAATAGAGAGTTCAGCTCGGTTTTTGTAGCAGCTATTTTCCCCAACAGGGTGTCAGTCTGTGTGTTTTGTCGTTCTGACTCAAGTTGAACAAGGGTGTCTTCTAGATCACTTATTTTCTGAAGCCTGTTTTTCTTAAGATAAGATGAAAAAGAAATAGCTGAGTCCCTAATTGATCCCTTGATGGCGTCCCATAGAAACCTGGGATCCTCAACTGAACCTGTATTGATCTCTATAAATGTTTTCAAATTATTATTTAAGAAAGTACAGAATTCTTTATTTTGAAGAAGAGATGTATTGAAACGCCACCTTGATGCTCTAGGGGGAGTGTTCGTGAGCGTAAGATGAGCTGAAACAATACTGTGATCTGATAATGGACAGGGAATTATTACTACATTATGAATTTCAGAAAAAGAAGAAGGAGATGCTAAAAGATAATCCAATCTAGAGAAAGTCTGGTGTCTGGCTGAATAGAAGGTGTATTGTTTAGAAGTAGGATTAAGTATGCGATATAGGTCTACCAAACTGAGCGCTGACAAAGTGTCTTGCAGATCCTTTGATGCGCGTATTTGCGTGGGAGAGGAATGTTGTGCAGATTTATCTAATGCCAAATTAATGCAAGCATTCATGTCTGACCCTATAATGAGTGAAAAGTCGTGTAATTGAGCTAAGACTGAAGTTAGTGTAGGAAAAAAATCTGGTTCATATTGAGAAGGAGCATAAATAGAAATAAAAGCAAATTTATGACCTGAAATTATAGTTTTAATATATGAAACTCTGCCATCTTCACTGCCATACTTCCCCACTATATTCAGTGAAAAACTGCGCTTCAATACTATTAGTGAGCCCCTAGTTTTTGAGTTTAAAGATGCAGAGGCAGCCACATAGTAGTATTTGTTTGCAAAGCGTCGAGTATCTTGGGTTTGTAAATGAGATTCTTGTATAAAGGCAACATCAACCCGCTGCCTACGAAGTAAATCTAAACAAGCAGCCCGCTTAATTTGGCCATTCAGCCCATTAACATTCCAGCTAATTACATGGAGCTTTGCCATAATGCTAAAAGCAAATCACAGTTTGTGAGATAAATTGAAACAAAAATCCTAAGTAATAAGCAGTGCAGCAGTCTGAGTGTAATAAATGGAAATAATAAAATAAAGAGAGATCCATACCCACCCAAATAACCCTGTCGCCATGACCCCACAGCCCTCCAAAGAACGTCAGAGAGCAGAACAGTAAACACCCCAAATAATAGTTCGCTCTTAAGGAGCACATCCCAAAACGTTGGACCCGTGATCCTTGGGTAGAGTAATATCTTCCAACCAAAAACCCCACAGCCCACCCCCCTTACTGTTAACAGAAATATACCACAGTGAAATAGTATTGCTAGGTCAAAAGTTTTTAGGTAAACAGTAGCTAACAGGCTATCTAATTAACAAGCCACGCAAAAAAATTTCATCAGTTCAAAAGACCAGTGATAGAAAGTGAGGATGCAAAAACGGAAAGAGACAAATCAGTTTGAGCACAATGTAAAGGGCCTGCTATAAATTAAAGTTAGGCTCGTCAAACGTCGACAACATCAACAAAACAAAAAAAAATCAAACTTTTCATTAGGCTATAGGCTATCAGTAATCAGAGTACTTAGCCATTAAGCGTCTCTGTAAAGTCCTTGGCCTCTTGCGGTGTGTTGAAGACGTGGGTAGCCCCTCCTCGCATCACTTTCAATCTTGCAGGATAAAGTAAGAATGTGCGGAAACCCAGCTTCTGTAAGACATCCATCGCATTGGAGAAGGCCAGCCTGCGGTTGAAAGTTTGTGTGCTGTAGTCTGGGGTGAAACGGATAGCCGACCCATCCACCTCTATCGCTGCTTTCCGAGCGGCGCCCAGGATCTTATCTCTGTCGGTGAATCTCAGTAGCTTCAGCAGAAGAGTGCGTGGGACAGGCTTTCGGTTGGCGTCTTCTCTTGTCGGACCCACTCGGTGTGCACGCATAATTTCAACTGAACCAAGCTCCGGGAACCATTTCGGGATAGCGTCAGACAGATAGGCAAGAGGGTTCGCCGTTTCAGGGCTCTCAGGAATCCCATGTATCCGTACATTGTCTCTACGCGATCTGTCCTCTAGGTCGGCTACCTTGTTCTCCAGGGAGGCGCATAGCCCTGTTAACTTGTCTACTGAGGCAGTGAGACGGTTATTTACCTCATTCAGGCGGCTTTTATTCGTTTCCATGTCCTCCATACACTTCGAAGTGTCAGCTCGAATGGTTAACATCTCACTTCGGAATTCTGAAATTTGTTCAGCCACCATGGCCTGTGTTTTAGCTGAAATTTGCTCCACCACATCTTCCACAAACTTAGGTATAGCTTCCTTCATAGCGTCAGCCACTGCTAGCTTAACTAGCCGAGAAAGTTCTTCGCTGTCGACAGAACGCATATTTGTCTGCTCTTGAGCTTGTTTTGAAGATTGTTTCCTCGATGATGCCGCCATCTCTAAGTAACTAGTAAAAATTCAGACCGAAATATCAAATATGTGGTAGAAAAATAAATAAATTTCTAGGGCAACTGCGGAGCAGTCAAAAAACCTACTGCATCCCTCTCGGTGGTCACGTGACTCCCTCATCTTTTTTCTTTTGATGACCTGATCAAGCGGTAGATCTGTGAGTTTACGACGGCGGTTCCCCCCTCCTTGTCTGTTCATGACCACATGAGCTTCAATCTCGACCGCATCGTCGGACAATATCTGATCGTCGCTCTGTAAAATTTTCTCAATTTGATCGGTAAAAAGATTAATGTCATAATTATTACCGGGCGTTAAAACGGCGTTAACGGGTGATTTTAAAGACTCTCCGTTCATGCATAAATTGATTACGCAACAGTCGCCGCCGATTTGTCTAGCAAACGATACTATTTCATCCATGGTACTGTGCAATGAGAAGTGGTAGGCTGCTAAATCCTCAGATCTTATCTGTCTCATATTCATAGTTCTCTGCAGTTGTACGCCGTTAAATCGAGGCCTAGGGGTAACTCGATAACCGTTCACGACCCCGCCTCGTCGCGTCAGAGTGTCGATGTGACACCCCCAAAGTAGCAGGAGCATTGGAAGTCGATGGTTGCGCGTCGTCGATACGGTCTGTAGTACTAGTTGACGGTCGCGCCGTATTAGATGTTAGGTTGTCGCGGGAGGTTGTCGGTCGGTTGACCTCGCTATAGTCTGTAGAGGGACCAGCAATGGAGGCTGAAGTTCGATCACCTCCATTATTACCTACAACTGACGGATGCTCTGATGATGTAGCGGCAGTCACTGTGCGCATAGCATCTGCGGTCGGCTGAGCAGTGCTGGAACGGGTTAATACACCTCCGCTCTGCGGCGTATTTAGTTGTAAACCTCGGGCTTGCATATTTAATAGACCCTGTAACTGATCACACAAACTTATATTTAGACTCTGTTCTATTAACGTTTCTAAATGTTCCAAATCAGAAATCTGTAGTGGCGTTGCATTATTAAAACTAATTTGTAGCGTATTTGGATACATAT
This sequence comes from Garra rufa, assembly GCF_049309525.1. Taxonomy (NCBI): domain Eukaryota; kingdom Metazoa; phylum Chordata; class Actinopteri; order Cypriniformes; family Cyprinidae; genus Garra; species Garra rufa. The sequence goes on along the minus strand of NC_133374.1, from coordinate 43,852,738 downwards.
TTAACAGTTGTTGTAATCTGTCACACAAATCATGGGGGGTGTCTATGTACATATCTATAGCGTTTTGTAGAATCAGTGAGAGTGATTGGTCTGAATGACAGTCATGTGCATCGTCTGGAATATTTTCACCGTTCATTTTCAGTTTATTTTTTGGTTCAAACAAAAGGATGAATTTCAAATTACAAATGATAATCAATGCATACACTCCATTCAAGCAATCAAAGCAACGGTGTGAAAAAAAAGTACAAACAGAACTAAATCACAACTACATAAATGATGAAACAGAACACCTGTGTTTAATGTTTTATCTCTGCTGTAAATGATTGATTAGAGTCATGAGGAGATTGACTGTCAAACGTCTTTCACGCAGTCCTTCACGCATTGAGTCATTAATACCGTTCAATTTTTCAGACATTTCTCTTTGCATACTACGAAAACGATTCGGTAACACTTTCTATGAAGCCCGTATTTATAATACATTATAAGGGTATTTCTAAGGCATTATAATGAATGCATAATGCATTATAAAAAAACTTATAATATGTTATACCATCTCATGAATAATCGTAACAACAATTATAATACATTATAATACTTGAGTATCTGAGGTTATAACTTTTACGATTATGATTATTTATAACACTCAATGGACACCATATTAAATCTACTTAATTTATAATGGACTATATCATGTTACATTTATTTTTTACATTATATTACATTTTATTTTGATGGTCCACTTATTCTACTTAGTATAAGCTTAAACTTTCCAACTACATTTCAACTAACACTCTTTAGAGTATTAGTAGACGTAGGTTAAGGTTAGGCTATGTAGAAGGTTCATGTACTTGCAAAGTTACATATAAAATAATATAATAGTTTATTTTTGGGGAAAACATCTAAATTTAGTGTTAGCATATATTTAGCATACTATTAATGATAATTACTGCTGGCTGACATGGAGTTGCAGAGTTACTGATCAAAAGCTGTCTAAAGGGTATCATCAACATAATCATACTGATAATACAAATGTGTCATTAAACATTCATCTGATCTGATGCCTGATCTTAGGGGTTCTTTGGGAAATATTATTATAATTACTTATAAGTGGTCTTTGTATGCTTTAAGTAAAGTGACATGAGTAAAATGGCAAGATATGAGACTTACAATACGTTATAACTATGAGGAGGTAATCATACTCTTAAAAGCTATAACCACAAATAAGTAAAAATTATAATACATTAAAACTGTTTTTATGAATACTCATGAGATGATATAACATATTATAAGGTTTTTTATAATGCATTATGCATTCATTATAATGCCTTAAGAATACCCTTATAATGTATTATAAATACGGGCTTCATAGAAAGTGTTACCAACGATTCTCTATTGTCTCATGTTGTTCATAAGAATTATCTATCACCGCCTGGATCCTAGCATCTTGAATATCCAATCGATTATGAAGTCCTGCGATGCTATTACGTAACTCTTCGTGCTGAGCATCACGACGTTCATTGCTTTGACGAATCAAATCGATCATAAGATTCATCAAGTTCTGCATCACACCATCTCTATTACGTGATTCTCGGCGCAAAGCGGTAATCTGTTCAGTGTTTTCCTGAATCAGTGTTAAATTTTCACCTCGGTCGACAGCTCCCTGAACCACAGGCGCTGGTTCGGCTTCAGGGTCTTGCTCTTCTTGCTCTATGTCTTCCTCTTCTGCCTCTTCTTCAGACTCCGATGGATCTTGAAATGCAAAAGGTGTTTGTCGATGTCTCGCCGGTGAATCTGGGTCTCTATCGCTCCCCCATGACGATGTCTCCCAAGCATTCAGCTGAGTCTCTGTCCAGTCGGCGACGTTATCCCCACCGTCGTCCTGTCTGTCTGCAGAGGGGTATAAATAAAAAATAAAAGTCAGTGTCTATGTCAAAGTTTTAACAACAGCGAGGACATGAACGGTGTCAAAGAAAGATTAACGTGTGATCTTACCGTCATCAGCGTCCTCAACTCTTCTGGTTGGCGAAACGCGTGCTACAAGTCTTTTCTTTCGTTCGGGGTCGTCCGATCCCCGCTCTTCCACTCTAGTACGCTTTTGCGTATTGCTAGTGCTGGTGCTTGGTCCAGACACTTGCTCCACCTCTTCACGGGTCAAATCGATAAATGATGTGTGCTCTATAAAAATATATTACGTATTGCGTTAGTCAAAATATTATACCATCAAATGAGTTTAATTCGACTCTGCAGCATGCCTATATTGTCACTTACCATATGCGGGTCTAGGGCCATTAATCACTATCTCTTCAGCTGTAGAACCAAAATAAATAAATAAATAAATAAATATTTATCATATTTAGTAAACGTAAATATATGTCATGAGGTAATAAATTCAATATCAAGCTTACCTATTGAATCAATTTGATCGAAGGCTGATTCTTCAATAGAAAATGCTTCGCTAATACCTTTGATAAAAAAGAAAAAAGTTAGATCGATATATAACATCTGTGAAATAGTACTAATATATCATCATTTATCAAACAATGTAATTACCTTCTAATTCACTTATCATCGACTGAGGCCTACACGTACTCAGGATACAGTGTGTTTTATTTCTATTAAAAAAAAACATCCGTATAAATTATGTCGGTAGATAATAATATAATCTAACCATTTCCAATCAAATCTTACTATGAATATAATAAATAGTAATTAATCAAAATAAATGTAATTCAAAGATTAAAACTAATGAAATATAGAGATTTAACCGGATACATAATGTTTGAAATAATAAATAGTAATTAATCAAAATAAATGTACTTCAAAGATTAAAATAAAACTAATGAAATATAGAGATTTAACCGGATGCATAATGTTTGAAATTTTAATCAAATCCTACATTTTTACATTATTAATAAATGTAACTCATACTGTTTGTAAGGCTTGCTACTAAAGTAAAATAAATAGTCATTAATAAATGTAGATGGTAAATCATTACATTTGAGCTACATATATTGTTTCAATTGTCTTTAGACCAATATTAAATATTTATTCTCTAAACACTGTGTCTGAATAATATAAGTAGCAATATAATAACATGAAAAAAATATAATATAGTATTTCATTTGATTTAAACACATAAAAGTATTAGCCTGGCTTGAATTCTTAGGGTAATAGATCGAAATTAAATAAAAACAAGAAATAATATAATCCAGCCAAAACAAACACATAGTTAATCTTCAACTGTTTTTCCATAAACACACGATGGCAACGAAAGCAAAACAGCCAGCATGCGCAGTACCATGATTTGAACACACGATGGAGCCACAGTAAAATATATATCAAATGCAGTACCTTGCCACACCACACGTGGCAGTAAATTAAATGTGAAGTGTAATTCCGCTCCACACCACACGATGGCTCCACAGTAAAATATTTATCAAATGCAGTACCTCGCCGCACCACACGTGTCAGTAAATTAAATGTGAAGTGTAATTCCGCTCCGTACCACACGATGGCAACCAAAGCACCCGTATGGATGTAAAGTACATTAATCTTGTAGTAGTGATATATCAGCTTTTAAACATTGCAAATTATAGCATATTTTTTCTTTTTATCTTTTTTAATATAGTATTTGTTACATATAGTGTTTAATATCTTATTAAAGTATTACATTATAAACAGCGTTCAAACTAAGTTAACAAACAAACAACACATTCAAACAGCCGGGCGCGATCCTCTATGAGCGTGTTCCAACAGCCAGCCGCATTAACCCCGATGCCATTGCGTCTGATAGGAAAACATGGAACAGAATTTGCATGTCCGTGTACTATCGTTTCAAAGACCCATCGCAAAAGCATGACTACAAACAGATATTCATTCAATATTCTTTAAAATTACTAAATAAACAGTTAGACTCATGGGTATACGCTAAAAGCAGGCCCGCGCTCTAGATTCAAATCAAACTTTATTTTATCCTTATAATACAACACGTGGAACTTCGCTTATTTGAGAGATCTCTGTAAACACATGAACGGCAGTCAATATACATGAAGCATCGACAGTCTTTCAATAAATATAAGCGCTTCTGCTTCGCTAAAATATATACGATTAAACTATTACATTTCAATCAACAAATAAATAAATTTATCAACACATTCAATGAGCCGGGGCTAGAACGGACGAACCACAGTGTCACGGTCAAACGCGCTAACCACCGAGCCAAACACCTTGACGTGCAACCACTGCTACATAAAATTTAAATTCTGTATTGAAGCAGACGGTCGTCTTATTACAACTTATACAAAATCGCTAAAATGTTACACAAATAAATCTGATATATTACACGCATCAGGTAAATACGATAGCCACGGCGGACTCGTACAAAAACGGCCTTTAGAAAAATATGCAGTAACAGATTAATATCTGATAAAAGATAGAAGAAATATTTTACACTCACGTATTGTGGCCATCCCGTCAGCAAAGATGTCGTGTTTTTTTGTCTGTCACAAAAATTGAAATAGGCCATCCAAAGGGTCAGCGAAGTCTTTTAAGACACTGTGAAATGCCTCGGGCAGAATCTGGTTAATAGCTGACATCTGATATTTGAGTTCTTCATTAAGACGTTAAAAAAAGCAACATCTTCTTAATAGTATACCTGTTTTATTTTAAAACATATCAAAAAGTATATGAAATATGAAATGCAAAATTTAAAGTACTATATCCAATTTAAAGCATACTACTCAAACGACTACGTTTAATAATTCTGGTTATTTTAATAAAACGACGTTTGATCTAGACATATCCACATATATCCTCTAGATGGTGCTATTGCTCTAAGAATGAGATTTAAATACGCTTTCAACCGAACAAAGAAATATATATATATATATTTATATATCATGCATAAGTAAATGCAATATTCGTGAATTAAATATGTATACGTATTTGATGCGTGTTATGTATGATCTATTATGTGAAATACATTTAAAAAAGTAAAATAGAAAACATTATTAGTGCTTTCAAAAATGACAAAAAAAATACTGATTATTCCGGAGTGCAACGCGCTTCGTTGCATTGATTTTTTTTTTTCATAGCAGTGTGTATGCTGACAGAGAAATATTTCAACACGCCGAAAAACGTCTGCTGACATATGTGAAAAGAGTTGAACAGATCATCTATTGTGAATAATGAAGAAAGCTTTGTAATTATTCTTATGAATGGACTCAGAGGCGTTGATCTGCGAGTCAGAGGTACAGCGTCTCACCCCGCTGCGAGAAAGACAGAGAAGCTCCTGTAGAAGTAATTTGCGCTTACGGGTCTGCTTTGAAGTGTCTCTGTTCACACACGGACTCTGTTAAACATTAATTTAGCATCCGTTCTTAGAGGGAAGGATCCTCGCAGGAGAGAAGACTGTCTCTCTGTCCCCGTTGCGAGAAAGACAAAAGACTCTTATACCATATAACATGTCAAAGCTGTATATGGGTCTGCTTTGAAGAACACATAGCCTATTCACAGGCTGACTCTGGTTAAATATTAATATCCA